>NC_029791.2:92634919-92638868 GCF_000816755.2 Arachis ipaensis | reverse complement strand
TAATAATAATAATAATAATAATAATAATAATAATAATAATAATAATAATAATAATAATAATAATAATAATAATAATAATAAATATTGGTCAATTGATGAAATTTTCAAGGAATATATTTATTTTTAGAAAAGGCATTTAAGATTCACGTTGATTTGAGTTAAATCCCTTTTTGTAACTTGCATGATATATACAATTGGAATATGGTTTTTGAGCTAAGAACACACAACCCATGAGTATTTTAGCTTAATTGTATGGTTACATTATTTAACGATAATATTTTATTTTTGTGTGTTTCTTCACTATGATTGAGGCCATCATTTGTTATTAGCTCACTTCTCCCCAATTAGCCTACCATTTCAATCAACCTTGTTCACCACTTTGAGCCTTTTAATCCCCATTTATTCTGTATTTTACCACATCACTAGTCTTAAGCAGAAAAACAAATTAATTACTCTAAATTAAATCTTTGGTTAGCTTAAGTTAGAGATTGTATGTCAATTAAGTGTGAGGAACCGTGGAAACTTGGAATTGACAAGATATTGGGAATTTGAGTACATACTCATGTGAGACCAGAAAGACTATGTGCATTGATATGTTATATTTTTTTCTATTTCATAAAAAAAAATTATGAATTATAATATAAGTAAATAGATAAATAAGGGGGCAAAATTACCCCAATATTAAGTTTAAATGAAAGATCAATGCATATGTGGTGAAATTAAAGAAAATTTGGTACATGAGTATGTGATGCAAAAGTGGGAATTTTGGATAGCTGGGCATGATTTTAGAGTTATATATAGTATGTGTATGTTAGGTGAGAACTTAGGTTAATCAAAGATTCAATTTACAGCTAACTTGGCCATACATATATCCTCACATTTACCTTAGCCCCATTACAACCTTGAAAAGACCTCATGATGTTTGCATTTGTACACTTAATATTTACTGATTGGTTAGATGAAGAACAAAGTTTTAGAAAGCATGACTAGAGAAGAGTAGAGTGGTTTAACCCCAAACACTTGAGTGATTAGAGTGCACATACAAATCCAGTGAGGGTTCAATTGCTCAATTTCCATAGGTCCATATTTGATCTTTGCTTGTCTTGCAAGTTTGTGAACTCTTTTGATTAACTTAACTCAATTGTGAATGTGTTTTAATATGATTTAGTCCTTGATTGTGCATATATAATTTCTTGGAAAGTTGACTCAATTTGACCGCATGTATGCTAATATATATAGATAGATAGTAATTAGAATTGCATGATTCATGTAGGTAGCTTGCATCTAGATAGATTGCATTGCATAAGTTCCACCATTCTGCTTTCATTCTTTTGGTTCTCTTGAACTTAGCATGAGGACATGGTAATGTTTAAGTGTGGGGAGATTGATAAACCACTATTTTATGGTTTATCTTGTGCTAATTTGAGTGGTTTTTATTAACTCTTTGCTCACTTATTCATATAAATTTGCATGGTTTTATAGTTCCTTCCTAATTTTGTGATATGGTTGAAAACATGTTTCCTAGGGCTTTAAACTGTCAATTTTAATTATCCTTTATTACCATTCGATACCATAATCTATATGTTGAGTGCTTTCAGGCTGTATAGGGCAGGAATAAATTAGAGGATGGAAAGCAAACATGCAAAAGTGGAAGGAACGCGAAAAATGAAGTTTTGAAGAGCTGGCAGCGAGGCGCACGCATGGGCAACGCGTACGCATGCCTATCACAAAAGACAAGTGACACGTATGCGTGACTGACACGTACGCATGACAAGGAATTTCTCCAAACGATGCACACGCGTGACCTAAGCATACGCGTGACTTGCGTCACGTGCAGAAAGTTGCAGAAAGCGCCGGGGGCGATTTTTGGGCTCTTTTTTGGCCCAGTTCCAAGCCCGAGAACATAGAATAGAGGCTGCAGAATGGGGGAATCACACATCAATTCATTCACAATTTAGGTTTTAGATGTAGTTTCTAGAGAGGGAGGCTCTCTCCTCTCTCTAGGTTAGGATTTTAGGATTACCTTTGTTTAATTTCGGATTTCTACTTTACTTTAATTTAGTTCTCTTCTACTCTTATTTGTTCTAGTCCTTTAGTTTATCTATTTCTCTTGTTGGTTCACTTATTTTCCCAATTTAGCTTTATGAACTCTAATGTTGGACTTGATTTTCTATTTAATACAATTTGAGGTATTTCATGATTATTGTTTCTTGCTTTAATTGTTGTCATTGATGCTTGCAATTGTTGGTTTTAAACTTTACATTCCCTATTACTTTTCTATGTTTTTATGTTATGCCTTCCAAGTGTTTGTTAAAATGCTTGGGAGGGTTTTAAATTAGATTTTTATATTCTTGGCTTTGGTTGAGTAATTCGAGACTTTTGAGTTATCAAACTCCTTTGATTATTAATAATTGAAAGTTGCTGGTTGATTTGGATTACTCTAAAGCTAGTCTTTCCTTAGGAGTTGACTAGGACTTGAGGAATCAAATTGATTAGTCCACTTGACTTTCCTTCATAGTTAGAGGTTAACTAAGTGGGAGCAATGGACAATTCTCATCACAATTGATAAGGATAACTAAGATAGGACTTCTAGTTCTCTTACCTTGCCAAGAGCCTTTCTCAACTATTAGTTTAATTCTTGCAATTTAAATTCCTTATTCAAAACCCAAAAAGATACTTTTCCATAACCAATAATAAATACACCTCCCTGTAGTTCCTTGAGAGACAACCCGAGGTTTAAATACTTCGGTTTATTTTTATTGGGTTTGCTTAAGTGACAAACAAATTTTTGTATGAAAGGATTCTTTGTTGGTTTAGAAACTATACTAGCAACAAGAATTCATTTGTGAAATTCTTTACTTGAAAAAATCCATTCATCAAGCGCGTACAGTCCATTCTCCTTAATGATCCTACTCAAAACGCCACCGACAAGGTTGGATTGATGAGCGGATAATTTATACACTTTTTGACATTGTTTTTAGGTAGTTTTTAGTATATTTTAGTTACTTTTTATTATATTTTTATTAGATTTTATGCAAAAATCACATTTTTGGACTTTACTATGAGTTTGTGTATTTTTCCGTAATTTCAGGCATTTTCTGGCTGAAATTGAGGGACCTGAACAAAAGTCTGATTCAGAGGCTGAGAAAGGACTATAGATGCTGTTGGATTCTGACCCTCCTGCACTCGAAGTGGATTTTCTGGAGCTACATAAGTCCAATCGGCGTGCTCTCAATTGCGAGAACGTAGACATCTTGAGCTTTCCAGAATATATAATAGTCCATACTTTGCCCGAGATTTGATTGCCCAAACTGGCATTAAACGCCTGCCAAAGACCCTTTTCTGGCGTAAAACGCCAGAACTGGCACACTTATTGGCGTTAAACGCCCATTTTGGCACCCAGGGAGGAGTTTAACTCCAATTTGAGGCATATGCACGTGGAAGCTTGAAAGATTAGCCCAAACACCCACCAAGTGGACCCCGGAAGTGGAATTCTGCACTATCTACACCTAATTACTCATTTTTTGTAAACCTAAGTTACTAGTTTAGTATAAAAACTACTTTTAGAGATTCATTTAGCAACTCCTGACATTTTACATCTGATATTGTATTTTCTACGGCATGAGTCTCTAAACCCCTTAGGTGGTGGTGAGGAGCTCTACTGTGTCTCAATGGATTAATGCAATTACTATTGTTTTCTATTCAATCACGCTTGATTCTGTTCTAAGATACTCACTCGTACTTCAATATAGAGAATATGATGATCCGTGGCACTCATCATTATTCTCAAATTTATGAACGCGTGCTTGACAACCACTCCCATTCTACCTGAGCTCAACGTAGTCATTGGGTGACAGCTTGAGTGCATATCTCTTGGGTGTTTGATCCACGGACCGAGTCCGTGAGAGCAGAACCTTCATGGTAGAGGCTAGAACCAATTGGCAGCATT
>NC_029791.2:92632317-92634679 GCF_000816755.2 Arachis ipaensis | reverse complement strand
GAGTTGACTAGGACTTGAGGAATCAAATTGATTAGTCCACTTGACTTTCCTTCATAGTTAGAGGTTAACTAAGTGGGAGCAATGGACAATTCTCATCACAATTGATAAGGATAACTAAGATAGGACTTCTAGTTCTCTTACCTTGCCAAGAGCCTTTCTCAACTATTAGTTTAATTCTTGCAATTTAAATTCCTTATTCAAAACCCAAAAAGATACTTTTCCATAACCAATAATAAATACACCTCCCTGTAGTTCCTTGAGAGACAACCCGAGGTTTAAATACTTCGGTTTATTTTTATTGGGTTTGCTTAAGTGACAAACAAATTTTTGTATGAAAGGATTCTTTGTTGGTTTAGAAACTATACTAGCAACAAGAATTCATTTGTGAAATTCTTTACTTGAAAAAATCCATTCATCAAGCGCGTACAGTCCATTCTCCTTAATGATCCTACTCAAAACGCCACCGACAAGGTTGGATTGATGAGCGGATAATTTATACACTTTTTGACATTGTTTTTAGGTAGTTTTTAGTATATTTTAGTTACTTTTTATTATATTTTTATTAGATTTTATGCAAAAATCACATTTTTGGACTTTACTATGAGTTTGTGTATTTTTCCGTAATTTCAGGCATTTTCTGGCTGAAATTGAGGGACCTGAACAAAAGTCTGATTCAGAGGCTGAGAAAGGACTATAGATGCTGTTGGATTCTGACCCTCCTGCACTCGAAGTGGATTTTCTGGAGCTACATAAGTCCAATCGGCGTGCTCTCAATTGCGAGAACGTAGACATCTTGAGCTTTCCAGAATATATAATAGTCCATACTTTGCCCGAGATTTGATTGCCCAAACTGGCATTAAACGCCTGCCAAAGACCCTTTTCTGGCGTAAAACGCCAGAACTGGCACACTTATTGGCGTTAAACGCCCATTTTGGCACCCAGGGAGGAGTTTAACTCCAATTTGAGGCATATGCACGTGGAAGCTTGAAAGATTAGCCCAAACACCCACCAAGTGGACCCCGGAAGTGGAATTCTGCACTATCTACACCTAATTACTCATTTTTTGTAAACCTAAGTTACTAGTTTAGTATAAAAACTACTTTTAGAGATTCATTTAGCAACTCCTGACATTTTACATCTGATATTGTATTTTCTACGGCATGAGTCTCTAAACCCCTTAGGTGGTGGTGAGGAGCTCTACTGTGTCTCAATGGATTAATGCAATTACTATTGTTTTCTATTCAATCACGCTTGATTCTGTTCTAAGATACTCACTCGTACTTCAATATAGAGAATATGATGATCCGTGACACTCATCATCACTCTCAAATTTATGAACGCGTGCCTGACAACCACTCCCATTCTACCTAAGCTCAACGTAGTCATTGGGCGACAGCTTAAGTGCGTATCTCTTGGGTCTCTAATCCACGGACCGAGTCCGTGAGATTAGAACCTTCGTGGTAGAGGCTAGAACCAATTGGCAGCATTCTTGAGATCCGGAAAGTCTAAATCTTGTCTGTGATATTCCGAGTAGGATCTAGAACGGGATGACTGTGACGAGCTTCAAACTCACGAATGTTGGGCACAGTGATAGTGTGCAAAAAGGATACAGAGATCCTATCTGACAAAAGTGAGAATCGACAGATGATTAGCCGTACGGTAGCTGTACCTGGTATTTTTCATCCGAGACGAGAGATCCGACAATTGATTAGCCGTACAAAAACCATGCCTAGTATTTTTCATCTGAGAGGACGGATGGTGGCCATTGACAATGGTGATCCACCAACATACAGCTTACCATTGAAGGAAGCCATGCGTGTTTGGAGAAGAAGACAGTAGGAAAGTAGAGATTCAGACGACATAGCATCTCCGGAATCTCAACCTGTTCCTCATTACTGAATCACAAGTACCCCTTATTTCATGTTATTTACTTTTCATAAACAAAATCATTTTTATCATTAATCTCCTGACTAAGATTTACAAGATAACCATAGCTTGCTTCAAGCCGACAATCTTCGTGGGATCGACCCTTACTCACGTAAGGTATTACTTGGACGACCCAGTGCACTTGCTGGTTAGCTGTGCAGAGTTGTGAAAAGTATAATGATAATTTCATGCACCAAGTTTTTGGCGCCGTTGCTGGGGATTGTTCGAGTTTGGACAACGGACGGTTCATCTTGTTGCTTAGATTAGGAAAAATTTATCTTTTTTTTTTTTGTTTAGAGTCACTAAAATTTAGTCTTCTATTATTGTTTTTGTTAAAAATTTTAAAATCCTTGTTTTCTTTTCCTAGATTTTTTTTCAAAAATTTTTAATATATAGATAAAAATCAATAAACTAATAATTGAGTCTTCTGTTTGAG
>NC_029791.2:92614820-92631695 GCF_000816755.2 Arachis ipaensis | reverse complement strand
GGTTCATCTTGTTGCTTAGATTAGGAAAAATTTATCTTTTTTTTTTTTGTTTAGAGTCACTAAAATTTAGTCTTCTATTATTGTTTTTGTTAAAAATTTTAAAATCCTTGTTTTCTTTTCCTAGATTTTTTTTCAAAAATTTTTAATATATAGATAAAAATCAATAAACTAATAATTGAGTCTTCTGTTTGAGCTTAGTTTCATGTTTTAAGTTTGGTGTCAATTGCATGTTTTTATTTTCCTTCAATTTTTCAAATTGTATGTTCTTTTTATTCTTCATATTTTCGAGTTTTATGTTCCTTGTTCTTTCTTGATCTTCAAGTTGTTCTTGTTTATTTTCTTTGTTTGATCTTTAGTTTTTCTTGTTTTGTGTCTTTCCTTGTTTTTCTTGTGCATTTTCGAATTATTAGTGTCCAAAGTATAAAAATTTTCAAGTCTGGTGTCCTTTGTGTTTTTATTTTCCTAAAGATTTCCAAAATTTGTTCTTGGTATTCATCTTGATCTTCAAAGTGTTCTTTGTGTTCATCTTGACATTCAAAGTTTTTTTGTTTGTTTTCTTTGTTTTGATCTAAAAATTCTAAGTTTGGTGTCATTTTATTATTTTTCTCTTTCATCATTAAATTCAAAAAAATAAAAAATATCTTTTCTCTTTATTTTAATTGAATTTTTGAAATTTACACAAAAAAATATTTCAGATTTTTATTTTAAAATTTTTATCTTATCTTATCTTAGTTTTAAATTTCAAAATTCAAATCTTTTTCAAAAATCATATCATTTTCAAAATCTTATCTTATCTTATTTCAAATTCAATTTTCAAATTTCAATTAAATTCCAAACTTCAAAATTCAAATTTCAAAATTTAAATTTAAAATTTTAAAAATCAAACCTTTTCAAAATTTAAATCTTTTTCATATCTTTATCTTATATTGTTGACTTTTTCAAAATTCAAAATTTAATTTTCAAATTTTAATTTAAATTTCAAAACTTTTTAATTTAAAAACTTATCTTCTCTTAAAATTCCTTATCTTCTCTTACCTAACTTATCTTTTCTTTTCTAATCTCAAATCTTAAAATCAAATATTTTTCAAATCTTTTCTTTTATTTATTTTCTTACAAGTATCTTTAATTTTAAGACATATCTTTTTCAAAACTTCCTAACCACTTTCTCTCTCTTCATTTTTCGAAAATCACACTCAAAATTTTTCAAATTTTTTTAATTAATTAATTATTTTAGTTTTCAATTTTCTTTTATTTCTTTTCTTTTAATTTTTGAAACTTATACCATTTTTCCCATTTACTTTATTTTAATTTCTTTAATTTCAAATTAGCATTAAATAAATAAAATAAAAACAAGAATATTTTAATTTTTCTTTTCTTTTATTTTTATTTTTCAAAACATAATCCTTCTTCCAATACCAGTGCTCTATATCCTGACATAGAGACACACATATTTTCATTTCTTTGTTAACTGTGTATACAGAAACAAGAAAGGTTCATTATGGACTCAAGTAGAAATGAACAGTCCAGAAGGACTCTAGGGTCATATGCTAACCCCACTACTGCTTCCTATGGGAGTAGTATCTGTATACCCCCATCAAAGCCAACAGTTTTGAGCTAAACCCTCAGCTCATTATCGTGGTGTAGCAAAAATTGCCAGTATTCCAGTCTTCCACAGGAAGAACCTACTGAGTTTCTGGCACAGTTCTTACAAATTGCTGACACAGTACGTGATAAGGAAGTGGATCAGGATGTCTACATATTATTACTGTTTTCATTTGCTATAAAAGATCAAGCTAAGAGGTGGTTAAATAACCAACCCACAGCAAGCATAAGAACATGGAAACGGTTATCAGACAAATTCCTGAATCAATATTTCCCTCCAAAAAGGATGACACAGCTAAGGCTGGACATCCAAGGCTTTAAACAAGAGGATAATGAATTTCTTTATAATACCTGGGAGAGGTACAGAGAGATGCTAAGGAAATGCCCCTCTGAAATGTTTTTAGAATGGGTGCAGTTAGACATTTTTTACTATGGGCTTACAGAAAAGGCCCAGATGTCTCTAGACCACTCAGCTGGTGGATCTATACATATGAAAAAGAAAATTGAAGAGGTTCAAGAGCTCATTGATACAGTTGTAAGAAATTAACACCTGTACTCAAGTAGTGAGACCTCAGTGAAGGAAGAGGCTGAGGCAATATCCACTGAACTTAGTCCTCCAGAACAAATTGTTGAACTCAATCAGCAACTATTTTCTATAACAAAATAGTTAGCAGAATTTAAAGAGATGCTACAAGAAACCAAAGATGCTAACCAGAATATGGAAAAATAATTGAATCAAACAAGACAGCAGTTATCTAAACAGATAACAGAAGAATGCCAAGCTGTTCATTTAAGGAGTGGGAAGACATTGAATGTCTCAACTCTAGGTAGCAGAAAGCCAAGAAAGGAATAACTGATAGAGGATGACCAAGCCACTACCAAAATCCCTCTGAGGACAGTAAGAGCCCAGAGAGGAATGATTCTGGCGTTCAAACGCTAGAAAAGGGTGAAAAATTGGCGTTAAACGGCCAGTGGATGGCCAATTCTGGCGTCCAAACGCCAGAAAAGGGTGGCAATCTGGCGTTAAATGCCCATACAGCACCCAATTATGGCGTTCAAATGCCAATAGGGGATCAGACACCTGCAAGTGCTGATAACAACCCCCTTAGGCAGGCTTCTCCAACCACTTCTGTAGGAAGTAAACCTGTAGCAACTAAGGTTGAAGAATATAAAGCCAAGATGCCTTATCCTCAGAAACTCCGCCAAGCGGAACAGGATAAACAATTTGCCCGCTTTTCAGGACTCTTGAAATAAAGATTCCGTTTGCAGAGGCACTTGAGTAAATACCCTCTTATGCTAAGTTCATGAAAGAGATCTTAAGTCATAAGAAGGATTGGAGAGAAACTGAAAAAGTTTTCCACACTGAAGAATGTAGTGCAGTCATTCTTAAAAGCTTACCAGAGAAGCTTAAAGATCTCAGAAGCTTTATAATACCATGCATATTAGAGGATGCTTGTACCAAGACAGCTCTATGTGATCTTGGGACAAGTATCAACCTAATACCTGCATCCACTATCAAAAAGCTTGGTTTGACTGATGAAGTTAAACCAACCCGGATTTGCCTCCAACTTGCTGATGGCTCCATTAAGATTCCATCAGGCATAATTGAAGACATGATTGTCAAGGTTGGGCCATTTGCCTTTCCTTCTGACTTTGTGGTACTGGAAATGGAGGAGCATAAGAGTGCAACTCTCATTCTAGGAAGACCTTTCCTAGCGACTGGACGAACCCTTATTGATGTCCAAAAAGGGGAGATAACCGTGAGAGTCAATGAGGTTGAGTTCAAGTTGAATGCTGTCAAAGCTATGCAGCATCCAAACACATCAAAAGACTGCATGAGCGCTGATATTATTGATTCCCTGGTGGAAGAGGTCAATATGACTGAGAGTCTCGAATCAGAGCTAGATGACATTTTTAAAGATGTTTAGCCTGATCTGGAGGAACCAGAGAAAACAGAAGAACCTCTAAAAACTCCTCAGGAAGAGGAGAAGCCTCCTAAACCCGAGCTCAAACCACTATCACCATCCCTGAAATATGCATTTCTAGGAGAAGATGACACTTTTCCGGTAATCATAAGCGCTGCTTTAGAGCCACAGGAAGAGAAAGCACTAATTCAGGTGCTAAGGACACACAAGACTGCTCTTGGGTGGTCCATAAGTGATCTCAAGGGCATTAGCCCAGCCAGATGCATGCACAAAATCCTATTAGAGGATGATGCTAAACCAGTGGTTTAACCAGAAAGGCGGCTAAATCCAGCCATGAAGAAGGTGGTACAGAAAGAGGTCACTAAGCTACTTGAGGCTGGGATTATTTATCCTATTTCTGTTAGCCCCTAGGTGAGCCCTGTCCAAGTTATCCCCAAGAAGGGAGGCATGACAGTGGTTCATAATGAAAGGAATGAACTGGTTCCCACAAGAACAGTTACAGGGTAGCGTATGTGTATTGACTACAGAAGACTCAATACAGCCACCGGAAAGGATCATTTTCCTTTACCATTCATGGACCAGATGCTAGAGAGACTAGCAGGTCATGAATACTACTACATTTTGGATGGCTATTCAGGTTACAACCAAATTGCAGTAGATACTCAGGACCAAGAAAAAATAGCATTCACATGTCCATCTAGAGTATTTGCCTACAGAAAGATGCCATTTGGTCTGTGCAATACACCTGCAACCTTTCAGAGGTGCATGCTCTCTATCTTCTCTGATATGGTAGAAAAATTTTTGGAAGTCTTAATGGATGACTTCTCAGTATTTGGAGACTCGCTCATTCAGCTCCTGTCTTGACCATCTAGCACTTGTTCTGAAATGGTGCCAAGAGACTAACCTGGTTTTAAACTGGGAGAAATGTCACTTTATGGTAACTGAAGGAATTGTCCTTGGGCACAAAATTTCAAACAAGGGAATAGAGGTGGATCAAGCTAAGGTAGAGGTAATTGAAAAATTACCACCACCTGCCAATGTTAAGGCAATCAGAAGCTTTCTGGAGCATGTAGGATTCTATAGTAGGTTTATAAAGGATTTTTCAAAAATTGCAAAACCTCTGAGCAATCTACTAGCTGCTGATACACCATTTGTCTTTAACACAGAGTGTCTGCAGGTGTTTGAGACTCTAAAAGCTAAGCTGGTCACAGCACTAGTCATTTCTACATTAGACTAGATTTTACCATTCGAACTAATATGTGATGCCAGTGACCATGCCATTGGTGTAGTATTGGGATAGAGGCATGACAAGCTTCTGCATGTCATTTATTATGCTAGCCGTGTTTTAAATGACGCGCAAAGAAATTACACAACCACAGAAAAGGAGTTACTTGCAGTGGTTTATGCCATTGACAAGTTCAGATCTTATTTAGTAGGATCAAAAGTGATTGTGTACACTGACCATGCTACTCTAAAATATCTCCTCATAAAGCAGGATTCAAAACCCAGACTCATAAGATGGGTGTTGCTTCTACAAGAGTTTGATATAGAAATAAGAGACAGAAAAGGGCCAGAGAACCAAATAGCTGATCACATGTCCCGGATAGAACCAGTAGCAGGAGCGTCCCTCCCTCCTACTGAGATCTCTGAAACCTTTCCGGATGAGCAACTCTTTGCCATTCAGGAAGTACCATGGTTTGCAGATATTGCAAACTATAAAGCTGTGAGATTCATACCTAAAGAGTACAGTAAGCAGCAAACGAAAAAATTGGTTTCTGATGCAAAGTACTACCTGTGGGATGAACCATATCTCTTTAAGAGATGTGTAGACAGAATAATCCGTAGATGTGTGCCTAGAGAAGAGGCACAGAAGATCCTATGGCATTGCCATGGATCACAATATGGAGGACATTTCGGAGGTGAGCGAATAGCCACAAAGGTCCTCCAATGTGGCTTCTACTGGCCTACTCTCTATAGAGACTCCCGAGAGTTTGTACGTAACTGTGACAGTTGCCAGAAAGCTGGTAATCTGCCTCACGGTTATGCCATGCCTCAACAAGGGATCTTAGAGATTGAGTTATTTGATGTGTAGGGTATTAACTTCATGGGGCCTTTCCCATCATCATATTCAAACACTTATATTCTGGTGGCAGTAGACTATGTATCTAAATGGGTAGAGGCAATTGCAACACCCACTAATGATACTAAGATAGTGATAAAGTTCCTCCAGAAGCATATTTTCAGTAGGTTCGGTGTCCCTAGGGTACTGATAAGTGATGGAGGCATTCATTTTTTAATAAACAGCTTGACTCTACTCTGGTCTGATACAGAATTAACCACAAAGTAGCGACTCTATATCATCCACAAACAAATGGGCAGGCTGAAGTCTCAAATAGAGAACTAAAACGAATCCTGGAACGGACTGTAAGTACCCATAGAAGGGATTGGGCAAGAAGTCTGGATGACGCTCTGTGGGCATACAGAACCACATTCAAGATTCCTATAAGGACCTCTTCATACCAGCTTGTGTATGGAAAAGCCTATCATCTGCTAGTGGAACTGGAACACAAGGCCTACTGGGCAACTAGGTTCCTAAACCTTAATACTAGGGTAGCTGGAGAGAAAAGATTACTACAGTTGAATGAACTGGAGGAGTTCAGACTCAATGCTTTCGAAAATACTAAAATTTACAAGGAGAAAGAAAAAAGATGGCATGACAGAAAATTGTCATCTAGACTCTTTGAGCCAGGACAGAAGGTTCTGCTATTTAACTCTAGGCTCAGATTATTCCTTGGGAAATTGAAATCCCGGTGAAAGAGACCATATGTGATTACAAGTGTGTCACCATATGGATATATAGAGCTTCAGGATATTGACTCAGACAAAAAATTCATTGTTAATGGACAGAGAGTCAAACATTATCTTAAAAGCAATGTTGAGCAAGAGTGCTCAAAATTGAGACTAAATTAAAAGCTCACTAAAAGTCCAGCTAAAGACAGTAAAGAAGCGCTTATTGGGAGGCAATCCAATGTTATTTAATTATATTTATTTGATACATTTGTTTTTCATTGCCATGTTATATTTTTTTTAGGTTGATGATCATGTGGAATCATAAAAACAGCTGCAGAATTAAAGCGAAATCAAAAACAGCATCAAAAACAGCACACCCAGAAATGGCAACATTCGGGGCGTTCAGAAAAATGCCCAGTAAAGAAGGATTCCTGGCGTTTAACGCCAGCCAGGGTATCTGGCTGGGCGTTAGACGCCCAAATAGGCAGTCAAGCGAGCGTTAAACGCCAGAATGGATAGCACTCTGGGCGTTTAACGCCAGGATGACACAAGGGAGGTAATTTTGTTTCCAATTCAATTTTTTTCAATTTTTAATGTTTTAATTCATAATTTTTTACATCAAACATATTTTAAACGTTCAGCTTTCAATTTCTATTTCCAAAAAAATTAATAATCCTTCCAATTCTTTTTAATTTTTTTTAATTCTTTTCAATTCCTTCCAAACGTTTTCAACACTTATATATCTTTTGAAATTCTTTTCAACTTTTTTTAAATTTTTCTTGCATACAGTAATAAGTTTTCAAAATTAATTGCATCATTCTTCTTCTCCTCCCTTCTATCTTATTTTGCTTGAGGACAAGCAAACCTTTTAAGTTTTGTGTGGAAAAAGCTCTGTTTTTTGTTTTTCCATAACCATTAATGGCACCTAAGGCCGGAGAAACCTCTAGGAAGAGGAAAGGAAAGGCAGTTGCTTCCAACTCCGAGTCATGGAGATGAAGAGATTCATCTCAAAAGCCCATCACTAGAAAGAAGATGGAGCAAACAAGAGAGCCCACTCATGGACCTCAACAAGAGCCATGAGGGATGAGCAACAAAGGCAAGGAAGAGACATAGAGGAGCTCAAGCACTCTATAGGATCTTCAAGAGGAAGAACTAGCCGCCGTCACTAAGGTGGACCTGTTCTTTAATTTCCTTGTTATTATTTTTCTGTTTTTCATTTTTATGCTTTATGTTTTGTCTATGTTTGTATCTTCATTACATGATCATTAGTGTGTAGTGTCTATGTCTTAAAGCTATGAATGTTCCATGAATATTTCACCTTTCTTAAATGAAAAATGTTTTCTAAAAAAGAAAAAGAAGTACATGAATTTCGAATTCTATCTTGAAAATAGTTTAATTATTTTGATGTGGTGGCAATACTTTTTGTTTTCTGAATGAATGCTTGAACAGTGCATATTTTTTACAGTGAAGTTTTTGAATGTTAAAATTGTTGGCACTTGAAAGAATAATGAAAAAAGAGAAATGTTATTGATAATCTGAAAAATCATGAAATTGATTCTTGAAGCAAGAAAAAGCAGTGAAAAACACAAAGCTTGCGAAAAAAATGGCAAAAAAGAAAGAAAAAAAAGCAAGCAGAAAAAGCCAGTAACCCTTTAAACTAAAAGGCAAGGGTAAAAAGGATCCAAGGCTTTGAGCATTAATGGATAGGAGGGCCCAAAGGAATAAAATCATGGCCTAAGCGGCTAAATCAAGCTGTCCCTAACCATGTGCTTGTGGCGTGAAGGGGTCAAGTGAAAAGCTTGAGACTGAGCGGTTAAAGTCGTGGTCCAAAGTAAAAAGAGTGTACTTAAGAACTCTGGGCACCTCTAACTGGGGACTCTAGCAAAGCTGAGTCACAATCTGAAAAGATTCACCCAATTATGTGTCTGTGGCATTTATATATCCGGTGGTAATACTGGAAAACAAAATGCTTAGGGTCACAGCCAAGACTCATAAAGTAGCTGTGTTCAAGAATCAATATACTGAACTAGGAGAATCAATAACACTATCTGAAGTCTGAGTTCCTATGGATGCCAATTATTCTGAACTTCAAAGGATAAAGTGAGATGCCAAACCTGTTCAGAAGCAAAAAGCTACTAGCCCCGCTTATCTAATTAAAACTAATCTTCATTCATAATTTTGGAATTTATTGTATTTTCTCTTCTTTTTATCCTATTTTGTTTTTGGTTTCTTGGGGACAAGCAACAATTTAAGTTTGGTGTTGTGATGAGAGGATAATTTATACCCTTTTTGGCATTATTTTTAGGTAGTTTTTAGTATGTTTTAGTTACTTTTGATTATATTTTTATTAATTTTTATGCAAAAATTACATTTCTAGGCTTTACTATGAGTTTGTGTATTTTTATGTAATTTTAGATATTTTCTGGCTGAAATTGAGGGACCTGGGCAAAAGTCTGATTCAGAGGCTGAGAAAGGACTGCAGATGCTGTTGGATTCTAACTCCTCCTGCACTCGAAGTGGATTTTATGGAGCTACAGAAACCCAATCAGCAAGCTCTCAATTGCGTTGGAAAGTAGACATCTTGGGCTTTCCAGCTATATATAATAGTCCATACTTTGCCCGAGATTTGATGGCCCAAACATGTGTTAAACGCCAGACAGAGACCCTTTTCTAGCGTAAACGATAGAACTGGCACACTTCTTGGCGTTAAACGCCCATTTTGGCACCCAGGGTGGCGTTTAACTCCAATTTGAGGCATATGCACGTGAAAGCTTGAAAGCTCAGCCCAATCACTCACCACGTGGGCCCCGAAAGTGGAATTCTGCACTATCTACACCTAATTACTCATTTTCTGTAAACCTAAGTTACTAGTTTAGTATAAAAACTACTTTTAGAGATTCATTATTTAGCAACTCATGACATTTTACATCTGATATTGTATTTTCTATGGCATGAGTCTCTAAACCCCTTAGGTGGGGGTGAGGAGCTCTGCTGTGTCTCAATGGATTAATCCAATTACTATTGTTTTCTATTCAATCACGCCTGATTCTGTTCTAAGATATTCACTCGTACTTCAATATAGAGAATATGATGATCCGTGACACTCATCATCACTCTCAAATTTATGAACGCGTGCCTGACAACCACTCCTGTTCTAGAAAAACACCCCATCTTTGGGTTTTACATTGAGTTTTCGGTGTTTTTGACCCCTTTGGCTTGTTTAACCACTGAATTCATGACAATTAGGCGTTTTTCATGTCTCTGAAAAAAACAAGGGGGTGCGCGTGCGCGCACGCGCCCATACGCATTCGCAGCTCCTGGGTCATTTTCTAGAGAGTTGTGCAAATTCTAGGCCAATTCTGAGCCCCAAGCACAACCACACTGGCGCGTGCAGGCACATGGCGCGTACGCGCCCATGGCCCATTTGCGCAAATGCGCGCGTACGCGCACTAGCCGCGTCCGCGCCAATGTCGCCATATGCAATCCTGAGCCATTTTCCTGAGAGTTATGCCCAAGTTGGGCTAATATCATGCCAATGGCCTAACTCGACTCACGCGTACGCGCACCTCAAGCAAAATGCGCATCAACGTGCCAGTGCACCGTGCGCGTCTGCGTCGATAGTAAAACATCATCTTCTAGTACTTTTTCCCGAGAGTTGAGCCAAAGTTGTGCCCAATTTGTGCTGAGAGCACAACCCAGATGCACGCGTACGCGCACCTGGTGCTCGCACGCACACCCGTACTTCACTGCTTCGTGCGCACGCGCACTGTGCGCTTCCGCGCCCCTGCAAATTTTTGCCCATGCGCGCACACGAATGCATGGCGCGCGCGTGCCGGTTTCGTGAATTAATTACATTAGAGTGCGCCCTTTTCTTTCAATTTCTTCCTACCTTCTTACCATCACCCTTCTTCTTCACTTCTACCCCCTTCTACCATTTTTACCACCCCTCTTCCGCCACCACCGGCGTAACCACCACCTCCGATGGTCCTACACCTCTCTTTCTCCTCCCCTCTCTTATATTCTTCACTACCTTTTCTCTCACTTACATACCCCATTTCTCTTCTTCCTCTCTAGGTACTTCTCATCTCTTTTCTTGTTTAGTTTTCTCTTCCCTCTTCTTTTCATTATCTACATTCGCTTACTCTTCCTCTTAGTTAGTTTTCATTCATGTTTACTTGGTTTGTTAGATTTTCTTTCTTTTTTTCATTTTCTTATGGGTGTTATTAGTGGAGATTACTCTTGCATTGATGAGATGGTTTGTCTTAATTGCTTTCCCTTACAATGTGTGGTATGCTATGATGTTTGATGATGCTTTATGGGATTTTACATTGTCACCCTTCTCTCATCTTTTTTCATAAAAGGGGATGCACACCAAGTGTTTGATGGAAGACCCACATGATTTTTGGAGTTACCTTGACTTAGTATCTTCTATTTTAGTGTTCTCTCTCACTCACTTGCTTGTTCATATGTGCATTGAGCTTGCTTCTTGTTTAATTTCTACATGCTCATCCCTTGACATTCACCTCTTGTTATTGATGTTAAGAGTGCATGCTTCTTATGCTTCTTGTTTGCATGCATATACCACTCATACATCACATGCTAGTGATTAGCCATGGTTTTCATTGTTGCCTTAGTTACATGTTGCAGCTGTCATGTATCTAAGCCACTTATTCCCTTATGCTTATGACTTGCATGATTATTATTTCTTGGTGATTCTTTAAGTTTAATTTTGCCACCTTTCCCTCTTCTCTAGGATGGTTGTCAAGAAAGACAAAGGTAAGGCATCCAAGAAGGCACCGCTCCGGTCCACTAGCAAAGCACAACAAGCATCTAGAGCCAAGCCCCTCCTCAATAAGACAAGAAGCGTTGCTAACATTGATGTTTTGGAAAAGGACAATCTGGGAAGGGACCCGAATAAGTTCCCAAACCGCTATTGCAAACTTGCCTACCCATTGATCAAAGAAAGGAACTATCATGCGGAACCTCTTCTAGCCCCTCCAACTCATGTCATCCCGCTTGTCATGCCCCGCATCGAGCGGCGGCAATGGGAATTCCTATTGAGGAAGCCACGTGAAGCAAACTTGTCGTGGGTGGTAGAATTTTACACCAATTACCACTCCTCATCCCTTACATCGGTATTTGTGCGTCGAAGACAAGTTTTCATCACAGAGGAGGCCATTCAAAGTGTGCTTAAGACCAGACCGTTAGCGGATGGAATTGATGCATATCAAGAAATTTTGTCGGCACGATGCGAATATGAGTTTGATTGGGATGCCATCCTCAAAGTCATTGCTACACCTGAATCATTCTGGATTCGAAGGAGGATGAGGCCGAGGCCCAAGGGCATTGACGCACATTTTCTCACTAGAGAGGCTCAGGCATGGGCATAAATTCTAGCCTATTATGTGCTCCCTAGCACCCATGGTTCATCTATCACTGCTGAGTTATCCTTGTTGGTTTGGTGTGTCCTCACAGAGAGACCGGTTCATATTTCCCGTCTCATTCGCCAAGCTATGGGCCGCATCCACGCTAAGGAGAACCTTCCCTTTCCCGCTCTAGTGACCGACTTAGTTGCCGCAGCCGGTGTTCCCCGAGAGACCAAGGATCGGAGGGTCATGATCCTGATAGACGGCGATGTTGTTCCCAAGAGGAGATATATTTACCCTCCGACGGACACCGAAGAGCCAAACTTAGCCGTCCCCATGAGCATTCCCACCACCTCAACCGCACCACCAAAGTCATCCATGCAACGCATAGAGGACCTCTACAAGAAGCTCGATCATTATGAGCGGCGCAACCAACACCGTTATACTTTTGTCAAGAAGCTTCTATGTTGCTTAGCACCACCTATGGAAGAACCGGAAATCTTCACATCCACCGGCACCGACATTGAAGATAGCGATAATGGAGAGGATGATGGACACTCGGAAGCCGATCAACCACTGCGTCTCACTCAAGGCACGGAGGACCGTGCCAACTTCTAAGTGTGGGGAGGTCGGTCGGCCGACCGGTCATCAAAGGTAACACCCGAATAAATTTTGAATTTCTTTTGTTAAGTAGGATAGATTGTATTTAACATCCTTTGCATGCTAGTTATCTTTTAATAAGTCCACTTGGTTAGAGTAATGGCTTCCTTCCTAGGAAGCTAGAACTTTAGGGCAAACTCACCAATTTTTAAAAATTTTTGATGCTATGCTTGTTTGAAGAGTATAATTTGGAACATGGATTTTGAGCCAAGAACACAAGCAAGTGAGTCTTGAGCCTAATTGCATGGCTACATCTTCTAGCCACTTACTTCCCTTCTTGTGTGCATTGTTCTCTCTCTATGATTGTGATCCTTAATTTGTTTGACTCTATATGTCCATTGTTATATGTATGAATGCATGTACATGATTGAGGCCATCAATTAACTTAGCCACTTACCCAAATGACCTTACCTTATAACAACCTTTGCAACCAATTTTGAGCCTACGCTTTAACCCACTTATTCTTAATTTTAGCACATAACAAGCCAAAAGTGGAAAACCCATGAATGTCCCTATTTGAATCCTTGAATAGCTTAGGCTAGTGCGTGTGTGCCATTCAAGTGTGGGAAAACGGAAGGGGCATCGGTTGAGGTAAAAGCATGTTATTGTTAAAAATATTGGGAAATGGATACATACTCATGTGATCAATTAAATATATAGACCTTAAACATTGATATTCTTGTACACAGCTTGAAAAAAAAGGGGGGAAAGAAAAAGAAAAGAGACCCAAAGAAAAAGAAAAAGAAAATAAAATAAAAAAAATTATATAAAGAGAAGAAAAAGAAAAGTAATAAAAGGGGACAAAATGCCCCAAAGTAAGACCTAGAGACAAATCAATGCATATGTGTAATTATCAAAAGTAAATGCATGAGTATGTGAAAGAGTGAGGAATGGGTAGTTAGATTAGTGCATAATTGTATAGGATGTTATATAAGTTAGGTGGGGAGCTTAAGTTAATCAAAAGATTCAATTTTTAGCCCACTTAGCCAAATATATAACCCTACCTTAACCCTAACCCCATTACAACCTAAGGAAAGACCTCATGATATATGTATGCATGCATAGAACAATTGTTGATTGTTAGAGGAAGAACAAATTTTGGAAGAGCATGAAGTAGGAGAGGATTCAGTGATCAACCCTATACACCGAGCGGATAGAGTGCAAATACTTCTGGTGAGGGGTCCGAAGCTCAATTCCTTGTTCCCGACTCTCGCGAGCGTTCTTCATGCAAGCTATGCATATTTCACTTTGATGACTAATATTGGTAGAGTTTATACATTGCCCATCATCTTGCCCTATGTGCATATATATATGTGCCCTAGGATGATTGAATTGCTCTTGACCAAGTAGATAGTAGCATACACCCTAGTTATATTCATGTAGGTAGATTGCATCCCATGAGTCCCACTCTCTTGTAATCCTTTGATCTTTTGCTTTCCTTTAGCATGAAGACATGCTATACTTTAAGTGTGGGGAGGTTGATAAACCCCGTTTTTAGGGTTTATCATGTGTAGATTTTAAGGGTTTTATCAATGATATTCCACACTTGTCCATATAAAACTGCATGATTTTGTGTTCCTTTCCCAACTTTGCCTCATAGATGAAAATATGCTTCTTTTGCATCAAAATTGATATATTGTAATTCTCCTCTATTACCATTCGATGCCTTGATCCATTTGTTAAGTGGTTTCAGAAGTTATAGGGAAAAAATGGTTAAGAGGAGTGAAGGAAGCATGCATGAATGGGAGGAGCATGGAATAAATTAAAGTTTTGAAGTTTGGACAAGGTCGCGAACACGCACCTTGCACGTACGCGTGGATGCGTACTCCCAGAGCCGGCGCAGTGGAGCCGAACAAGAAGCCAGCGCGCTTGTATGGCTGGGCTATATTTCCTATGACGCGCGTGCGTACTGCACGCCTACGCGTAGGTTGCGAAAAACTCCAGGTGCGCGCATGCGTACTGTGCGCGTATGCGCCGATGTGCGCACGTGATTTTTTAAAAGGAAAACATGACCAGTGATTTTAGGGAGTCCCAGGCCCAATTTTGGAGCAGAATTTTGGAGGGAAAAGCTTAAGAAGACCAAGGATTAGGGGGGTTAGGACAATGAGTGATAATTCTAGATATTTTGGATAGTTAGTTACATTTTGTTTTTAGAGAGAGAAACTCCAAATTCTCTCTAGGATTTCACTTTCTCCGTTGCAATTCTTCTTTGATTTCTTGGTGAGATCCATTGCTAATTCACTTTTACTTTGATACAAGTTGTAGATCTACTCTTCTTCTACTCTCAATTAATGTTCTTTTGATTCAATCTCTTAGATCTAGATTTGTGATTTTGTTACTTTGAATTTTGATTAATGAATTGTGGAATTTTATTCAATTGCTTGATTGTTGATGATTGTTTGGGTTAGATAGCTTTAATTCACTTTTCTTCTCTCAATTACATCATGTCTTCTATGATTGTCTACCAATTGTTTGTGATAATGATAACCCTAGCTATGGAGTAGATTTCTCTTACTTGGCTTAGGGGTTGAGTTATTGGAGACGCTTGAGTAGTGGATATCAATTGTTGACTAGGAATTGAGAATTGCTAATTTACTTAGAGTGCACTAAAGCTAGACTTCCCTAGGGTGAGACTAGGTCTTGTGACTCAAGTTAATTACTCTCACTTGAATTTCCTCAATTATTAGGGGGTTAACTAAGTGAAGCAATAATCAACTCTTATCACAATTGAAAGAAACTAAAATGATGGAACTTCCAATATCTACCCTAGCTAGTGCTTTTATCTCAATTAATCGTTGTTTACCTTTAATAGCTTGAATTCTAGCACCAACTCTTAAAACCACAAAATACTTCCTAATAAATGATGTGCATTCTATGGCAATTCCTAGGGAGAACGACCCGGGATCAATACTCTCGGTCATAGATTTTAGAATTGTTTGATGCAATATTTGCGTGTTGGTTAGACTATACTCACGATTGGATTCATTGCTAATTTCTAACCGGCATACGAATATTTCGGTTCATCAGGGTCCTGACCTGAAGAGGTCGGTTACTTTGTCTTCAATCAGTCCGGGTCGGGTAGCTCGACCCAGGGTATGAATAGTGCCCCTGCTTGAGCTCTATTTTTCTGTTAAGGTCATGTCCTTTAGACTTCGATCCTTTTGAGGAAATCGAGCTCGAGCATTTCGCCTTGGGTCAATCTCTAGTATGACTCCTGCTGGGACTTGAATGTGGAGCGTTTTCTTTCTTTTTTCTCTTTAATTGCAGCGCACGTTGCGCTTTCTTGGGAACGTGCGAGGGTTAAATTCTCATTAACTCCTCTTTTGCCGTTCCCTTCTTTCCCTCTTTTTCATTTCATTTTGAATTTTTAAGCCTCATCTTTCAGTTTCTCCTCTCCTTTCTCTTTGCTTTTTCATGCTGCAGTGCTTCGTTCCTCTACCCCCTCTGTTTTCGCTTCTTCGTGCTTCCCCCTTTCCTTGCTTCGAAAGTGATTGTCAGTGTGGATTAATTGCTGTTTCTTCCTGATCCTTCCCTTGCACTTGCTTCTTCTTCCTCTACAGGTTGGTATTTTCTTTCCCTTTTATGTTTTCGTTATTCGCCTTCTTGTATGTCTCCACTGTTGCATGTGATTTTTACTGATTTTGTCTCTGAGAATCTTAACCCCTTCGAAAAAAGATTGTGTCTTTCTTTTCGACATTTTGTTTTCACGATTTTCTGAAAAAGCTTGCATCTTTGTGGTGATCGCTGCACTCTTTTGCTGTGATGTGTGCCTGGTAATTTTCGCTTCCCTAGGGTTTTATTGTTTGTCATAATTTCTGTCTCTCTTCGTAGTTGTATCCCCCTGATCAAAGTCTTAGCTTTTGCGGATTTGTTGGTAGATTGAGGTTATAGCTTTGAAAACTTTTTGTAGCTTTGATGATAAACTGTTAGTAGGAAAGGTTGTAACTTTGATCTTTTTTGTTGGTGATGATGACTTTCTTGCTGTTTTGTGTGGAGTGTCGTTGCCAGAGAAGAATTGTGTTTTCTTGTTTGAGAGATCTTCGGGGATAGACTGTCAATTTCTTTCTTTCCGAGTTCTTGCCTCCAAAGGGTGCCCTTGGACTTTAGTGTGAGTCATGGGGTTTCCCTTTTACTGCCGTATCTGACTCTTGATGTTCATATGTTATTGTCCAAGCTGTTTCCTTCTTTGCTCGAGTTGTTTGGTGGTAACCCTGGTGCACGAAATTGTTATTATCAACAATAGCGCTAAAGACTTGGAGCTCTCAGACGTGAATCACACTTTGTCACAATTCCACACAACTAACCAGCAAGTGCACTGGGTCGTCCAAGTAATACCTTACGTGAGTAAGGGTCGATCCCACGGAGGCTGTCGGCTTGAAGCAAGCTATGGTCACTTTGTAAATCTCAGTCAGGCGGATTCAGATGGTGATGGAGAATTGATAATTAAAAGATAAATAAAACATAAAATAAAGATAGAGATACTTATGTAATTCATTGGTAGGAATTTCAGATAAGCGTATGAAGAATGAAGA
>NC_029791.2:92587531-92614198 GCF_000816755.2 Arachis ipaensis | reverse complement strand
AGCTAATCATCTGCCGGTTCTCGATCATGTTGGAATAGGATCCATTGATCCTTTTGCGTCTGTCACATGCCCAACAATCGCGAGTTTGAAGCTCGTCACAGTCATCCCTTCCCAGATCCTACTCGGAATACCACAGATAAGGTTTAGACTTTCCAGATCTCAAGAATGACTGCCAATAATTCTAGCCTATACCACGAAGGTTCGAATCTTAGATTAGAAACCCAAGAGATACACATTCAAGCTTGTTTGCATGTAGAACGGAAGTGGTTGTCAGTCACGCGTTCATAGGTGAGAATGGTGATGAGTGTCACATAATCATCACATTCATCATGTTCTTGGGTGCGAATGAATATCTTGGAGAAGAAATAGACTTTAGTTGAATAGAAAAATAATAGTACTTGTATTAATTCATGAAGAACAGCAGAGCTCCACACCTTAATCTATGGTGTGTAGAAACTCCACCATTGAAAATATATAAGAACAAGGTCTAGGCATGGCCGTGAGGCCAGCCTCCAAAGGCGTCTATGATAGCATAATACTTATCAAAGATATATATAAATACAATAGTAAAAGGTCCTATTTATAGAGAACTAGTAGCCTAGGGTTTATAGAAATAAGTAATTAATGCAGAAATCTTCTTCCGGGCCCACTTGGTGTGTGCTTGGGCTGAGCATTGAAGCTTCCATGTGTAGAGAATTTTCTTGGAGTTAAACGCCTGCTTTTGTGCCAGTTTGGGCGTTTAACTCCAGCTTTTGTGCCAGTTCTAGCGTTTTGACGCCAGAATTCTTGAGCTGACTTGGAACGCCGGTTTGGGCCATCAAATCTTGGGCAAAGTATAGACTATTATATATTGCTGGAAAGCCCAGGATGTCTACTTTTCAACGCAATTGAAAGCGCGCCATGTGGGTTTTTGTAGCTCCAGAAAATCCACTTTGAGTGTAGGGAGGTCAGAATCCAACAGCATCTGCAGTCCTTTTTCAGCCTCTGAATCAGATTTTTGCTCAGGTCCCTCAATTTCAGCCAGAAAATACCTAAAATCACAGAAAAACACACAAACTCATAGTAAAGTCCAGAAAAGTGAATTTTATTTAAAAACTAATAAAAATATAATAAAAACTAACTAAAATATACTAAAAATATACTAAAAACAATGCCAAAAAGAGTATAAATTATCCGCTCATCACAACACCAAACTTAAATTGTTTCTTGTCCCCAAGCAACTGAAAATCATATAGGATAAAAAGAATAGAATGTACAATGAATTCCAAAAACATCTATGAAGATCAGTATTAATTAGATGAGCGGGGCTTTTAGCTTTTTGCTTCTGAACAGTTTTGGCATCTCACTTTATCCTTTGAAGTTCAGAATGATTGGCTTCTATAGGAACTCAGAATCCAGATAGTGTTATTGATTCTCCTAGTTAAGTATGTTGATTCTTGAACACAGCTACTTTATGATTCTTGGCTGTGACCCTAAGCATTTTGTTTTCTAATATTACCACCGGATACATAAATGTCACAGACACATAACCGGGTGAACCTTTTCAGATTGTGACTCAGCTTTGCTAGAGTCCCCAATTAGAGGTGTCCAGAGCTCTTAAGCACACTCTTTTTGCTTTTGACCATGACTTTAACCGCTCAGTCTCAAGTTTTCACTTGACACCTTCACGCCACAAGCACATGGTTAGGGATAGCTTGGTTTAGCCGCTTAGGCCAGGATTTTATTCCTGTGGGCCCTCCTATCCACTGATGCTCAAAGCCTTGGATCCTTTTTATCACCCTTGCCTTTTGGTTTAAAGGGGTATTGGCTTTTTCTGCTTGCTTTTTTTTTCCTACAAGCTTTTCACTGCTTTTTCTTGCTTCAAGAATCAATTTTATGATTTTTCAGATTATCAAATAACATTTCTCCTTTTTCTATCATTCATTCAAGATCCAACAATTTTAACATTCATAAAAAATCAAATTCAAAAATATGCACTGTTCAAGCATTCATTCAGAAAACAAGAGTATTGCCACCACATCAAAGTAACTAAACTGTTATAAAATTTGGAATTCATGAACTTCTTTTTCTTTTTCAATTAAAAACATTTTTCATTTAAGAAAGGTGATGGATTCATTTTCATAGCTTTAAGGCATAGACACTTAGACACTAATGATCATGTAATAAAAACACAAACATAAATAAACATAAAGCACAATTTTCGAAAAACAGAAAATAAAGAACAAGGAAATTAAAGAACGGGTCCACCTTAGTGATGGCGGCTTGTTCTTCCTCTTGAAGATCTTATGGAGTGCTTGACCTCCTCAATGTCTCTTCCTTGCCTTTGTTGCTCCTCTCTCATGGTTCTTTGGTCTTCTCTAATTTCATTGAGGAGGATGGAATGCTCTTGGTGCTCCAACCTTAGTTGTCCCATGTTGGAACTTAATTCTCCTAGGGAGGTGTTGATTTGCTCCCAGTAGTTTTATGGAGGAAAATGCATCCCTTGAGGCATCTCAGGGATTTCATGATGAGAAATTTCCTCATGTCCATGAGTGGGATCTCTTGTTTGCTCCATCCTTTTCTTAGTGATGGGCTTATCCTCATCAATGAGGATGTCTTCCTCTATGTCAATTCCAACTGAATTGCAGAGGTGACAAATGAGATGAGGGAAGGCTAACCTTGCCATAGTAGAGGACTTGTCCGCCACCTTGTAGAGTTCTTGGGATATAACCTTATGAACTTCTATTTCCTCTCTAATCATGATGCTATGAATCATGATAGCCCAGTCTATAGTAACTTCAGACCGGTTGCTAGTGGGAATGATTGAGCGTTGGATGAACTCCAACTATCTCCTAGCCACGGGCTTGAGGTCATGCCTTCTTAGTTGAACCGGCTTCCCTCTTGCATCTCTCTTCCATTGGGCGCCCTCTTCACAGATGTCCATGAGGACTTGGTCTAACCTTTGATCAAAGTTGACCCTTCTAGTGTAGGGGTGTGCATCTCCTTACATCATAGGCAAGTTGAATGCCAACCTTACATTTTTCGGACTAAAATCTAAGCATTTCCCCCGAACCATTGTAAGCCAATTCTTTGGGTCCGGCTTCACACTTTGATCATGGTTTTTGGTGATCCATGCATTGACATAGAACTCTTGAACCATTAAGATTCTGACTAGTTAAATGGGGTTGGTGAGAATTTCCCAACCTCTTCTTCGGATCTCATGTCGGATCTCCGGATACTCATTCTTTTTGAGCTTAAAAAGGACCTCGGGGATCACCTTCTTCTTGGCCACAACTTCATAGAGGTGGTCTTGATGCACCCTTGAGAGGAATCTCTCCATCTCCCATGACTCGAAGGTGGAAGCTTTTGCCTTCCCTTTCCTCTTTCTAGAGGTTTTTTCAGCCTTTGGTGCCATAAATGGTTATGGAAAAACGAAAAGCTTTAGCTTTTACCACACCAAACTTAGAAGGTTACTCGTCCTCGAGCAAAAGAAGAAAGAAGAGAGTAGAAGAAGAAGAAATAGAGGAGATGGAGGGGGATTTGTATTTCGGCCAAGGGGGATAGGTAGTGTTTAGGTTGGGTGAAAATGAAGGAGTGAAGATGAGTTTATATAGGAGTGGAGAGGGGGTATGGTTCGGCCATTATGGGTGGGTTTGGGTGGGAAAGTAGTTTGAATATGAATGGTGAGCTAGGTGAGGTTTTATGAAGAATGGATGTGAGTGGTGAAGAGAATGGTGGGATTTGATAGGTGAGGGGTTTTTGGGAAGAGGTATTGAGGTGATTGGTGAATGGGTGAAGAAGAGAGAGAGAGGTGAGGTAGGTGGGGATCCTGTGGGGTCCACAGATCCTGAGGTGTCAAGGATATCTCATCCCTGCACTAAGTGGCGTGTAAAAACGCCCCTTTCTGCCAATCCTGGCGTTAAACGCCAGGCTACTGCCCATTTCTGGCATTTAACGCTAGCTTCTTGCCCATTCCTGGCGTTAAACACCAGTCTGGTGCCCATTTCTAGCATTAAACGCCCAGAATGGTGCCAGACTGGGCGTTTAACACCCATTCTGCTACCCTTACTGGCGTTTAAACGCTAGTAAGTTTCTCCTCCAGGGTGTTCTATTTTTCATTCTGTTTTTCCTTCTGTTTTTGCTTTTTCAATTGTTTTTGTGACTTCACATGATCATCAACCTACAGAAAATATGAAATAACAAAAGAAAATAGAAATTTAATATAGATAATTAAAGATTGGGTTACCTCCCAACAAGCGCTTCTTTAATGTCAATAGCTTGACAGTGGCTCTCATGGAGCCTCACAGATGTTCAGAGCAATGTTGGAACCTCCCAATACTAAACTTAGAGTTTGAATGTGGGGGTTCAACACCAAACTTAAAGTTTGGTTGTGGCCTCCCAACACCAAACTTAGAGTTTGACTGTGGGGGCTCTGTTTGACTCTGTATTGAGAGAAGCTCTTCATGCTTTCTCTCCATGGTTACAGAGGGATATCCTTGAGCTTTAAAGACAAGGGAGTCTTCATTCACTTGAATGATCAATTCCCCTCTGTTAACATTAATCACAGCTTTTGCTGTGGCTAGAAAGGGTCTGCCAAGGATGATGGATTCATCCATACACTTCCCAGTCTCTAGGATTATGAAATCAGCAGGGATGTAATGGTCTTCAACCTTTACCAAGACATCCTCTACAAGTCCATAAGCTTGTTTCCTTGAATTGTCTGCCATCTCTAGTGAGATTCTAGCAGCTTGTACCTTAATGATCCCTAGCTT
This sequence comes from Arachis ipaensis, assembly GCF_000816755.2. Classification (NCBI taxonomy): domain Eukaryota; kingdom Viridiplantae; phylum Streptophyta; class Magnoliopsida; order Fabales; family Fabaceae; genus Arachis; species Arachis ipaensis. Next base: position 92,609,447 of record NC_029791.2, on the reverse strand, counting down.
CTCCATTACAGAGAGAGGCATAAGGTTTATACTTGACCCCAAGTCACACAGAGCCTTCTCAAAGGTCATGGTGCCTATGGTACAAGGGGTTAAGAATTTTCTAGGGTCTTGTCTCTTCAGAGGTAATTTCTGCCTAGTCAAGTCATCCAGTTCTTTGATGAGCAATGGAGGTTCATCCTCCCAAGTCTCATTACCAAACAACTTGGCATTTAGCTTCATGATTGCTCCAAGGTACTTAGCAACTTGCTCTTCAGTAACATCTTCATTCTCTTCAGAGGAAGAATACTCATCAGAGCTCATGAATGGCAGAAGTAAATTCAATGGAATATCTATGGTCTCTGTGTGAGCCTCAGATTTCCATGGTTCCTCATCAGGGAACTCCATGGAGGCCATTGGACGTCCATTGAGGTCTTCCTCAGTGGAGATCACTGCCTCTTCCTCCTCTCCAGGTTCGGCCATGTGAGACGTGTTTATGGCCATGCACTCTCTCTTTGGATTCTCTTCTGTATTGCTTGAGAGAGTACTAGGAGGGAGTTCAGTAATTTTCTTACTCGGCTGCTAAGTCATGAAACTTTGAGTGGTTTTGATTAGATCAGAGACAATGGTTGCTAAGTCAGAGTGGCTTTGCTTAGAATTCTCTGTCTATTGCTGAGAAGATGATGGAAAAGGCTTGGTATTGCTAAACCTGTTTCTTCCACCATTATTGTTGTTGAAACCTTGTTGAGGTCTCTGTTGATCCTTCCATGAGAGATTTGGATGATTTCTCCATGAAGGATTATAGGTGTTTCCATAGGGTTCTCCCATGTAATTCACCTCTTCCATTGCTGGGTTCTCAGGGTCATAAGCTTCTTCTTCAGATGAAGCTTCTTTGGTACTGCCTGTTGCTGCTTGCATTCCAGACAGACTTTGAGAAATCATATTGATTTGCTGAGTCAATATTTTATTCTGAGCCAGTATGGCATTCAGAGTATCAATCTCAAGAACTCCTTTCTTCTGATTTGTCCTATTATTCACAGGGTTCCTTTTAGAAGTGTACATGAATTGGTTATTTGCAACCATCTCAATGAGTTCCTGAGCTTCTGCAGGCGTCTTCTTCAGATGAAGAGATCCTCCAGCAGAGCTGTCCAATGACATCTTGGACAGTTCAGATAGACCATCATAGAAGATACCTATGATGCTCCATTCTGAAAGCATGTCAGAAGGACACCTTCTGATCAATTGCTTGTGTCTTTCCCAAGCTTCATAGAGGGATTCACCTTCCTTCTGTCTGAAGGTTTGGACTTCCACTCTAACCTTGCTCAATTTTTGAGGTGGAAAGAACTTTGCCAAGAAGGCATTGACTAGCTTTTCCCAAGAGTTCAGGCTTTCTTTAGGTTGTGAGTCCAACCATGTCCTAGCTCTGTCTCTTACAAGAAAAGAGAAGAGCATAAGTCTGTAGACTTCAGGGCCAACCCCATTGGTCTTGACAGTGTCACAGATTTGTAAGAATTCAGCTAAGAACTGATGAGGATCTTCCAATGGAAGTCCATGAAACTTGCAATTCTGTTGCATTAGAGAAACTAATTGAGTCTTATGCTCAAAGTTGTTTGCTCCAATGGCAGGGATTGATATGCTTCTCCCATAGAAGTCGGGAGTAGGTATAGTAAAGTCACCCAGCACCTTCCTTGCATTGTTGGCGTTGTTGTTTTCAGCTGCCATTGTTTCTTCTTCTTTGAAAAGCTCTGTTAGGCCCTCTAGAGAGAATTGTGCTTTAGCTTCTCTTAGCTTTCTCTTCAAGGTCCTTTTAGGTTCAGGATCATCTTGAACAAGTATGCCTTTATCTTTGCTTCTGCTCATATGAAAGAGAAGAGAACAAGAAAGTAGGGAATCCTCTATGTCACAGTATAAAGATTCCTTGAGGTGTCAGAGGAAAAGTAGAATAGAAGGAGGAGGTAGATAGAAGAGAATTCGAACTTATCAAGAGGGATATAGTTCGAATTGCACCTTGAGGAGGAGTGTTAGTCCCTTAAATAGAAGGATGTGAGAAGAGGGGAAGAATTTTCGAAATTAAAGTAAAAGATTTTGAAATAATTAAAAGAAATTTTGAAAATTTGATTGATGATTTTCGAAAACAAATATTGGGAAATAAATTAAGTGATTTTTGAAAAAGATTTTGAAATTAGAAATCAAAAAGATATGATTGAGAGTTAATTTTGAAAAAAATGTGATTGAAAAGATATGATTGAGAAGATATGATTGAAAATCAATTTTAAAAAAAAAAGAAAGTTTTAAAATTAAAGTTGATTACTTGACTAACAAGAAATTAAAAGATATAATTCTTAAAATTTAAAATTTGATCATTTCTTAATACGTAAGTAACAACTTGAAAATTTTGAAGTAAATCATTAATTATAGCAAGGATTTTTGAAAATTATAATAAAAAAATGGAAAGAAATTGATTTTGAAAGGATATGATTGAAAAGATATGATTTGAAAAAGATTTGATTTTGAAAAATTATGAAAATTTGAAAAAGATTTGAATTAAAAACAAAATCTTCCTTCTAGTGTCATCCTGGCGTAAACGCCTAGAATGGCATCCATTCTGGCGTTTAACGCCCAAAATCCTACCTTTTTGGGTGTTAAACACCCAGCCAGGTACCTTGGCTGGCGTTTAAACGCCAGTTTTCCTTCTTCACTAGGCGTTTTGAACGCCCATCTTTTTCTGTGTAATTCCTCTGCTGAATGTTCTGAATCTTCAATTCTCTGTATTATTGACTTGAAAAGACATAGTTTTGAAAATATTTTTGAATTTTTGATGATGAGAAATAATAAAAATGCAACTAAGATCAAATGAACAATGCATGCAAGACACCAAACTTAAAAATTTTGTATTAGAGGCTCTAACAAATTGAGAATGCATAAGAAAAACAACAAAACACACAAAACAAGAGAATTTAAAGATCAGAGCAAGTAAATCATCAAGAACAACTTGAAGATCAATGCAGAACATAATGCATATATTCGAAAAATGCAAGAAGAATAAAGACATGCAATTGACACCAAACTTAAAATTGATAGTAGACTCAAACAAGAAACATAAAATATTTTTGATTTTTATGGTTTTATAAATTTTTTTGTGATTTTCGAAACTTATATGGTAAAGAGAATAAAGAGATTCAAAACTTTTAATAAGAATTCTAGGAATCATGCAATGTTAGTCTAAAGCTTTAGTCTAAAAAGATTAGACATGGCTAGCCAAGCTTTAGCAGGACATTACATTTAGCAGCTAAATTGATGAGAATCAATCAGCTTTTGTGATGATAAGAACATCACCTTGAAACTCTAGAATTCATTAAAAATTCTGAAAAATAAAAAGAAAAGTACCTAATCTAAGCAACAAGATGAACCGTCAGTTGTCCAAACTCGAGCAATCCCCGGCAACGGCGCCAAAAACATGGTGCACAAAATTGTGATCATCAACAATGGCGCCAAAGACTTGGAGCTCTCAAACGTGAATCACACTTTGTCACAATTCTGCACAACTAACCAGCAAGTGCACTGGGTCGTCCAAGTAATACCTTACGTGAGTAAGGGTCGATCCCACGGAGACTATCGGCTTGAAGCAAGCTATGGTCACCTTGTAAATCTCAGTCAGGCGGATTTAGATGGTGATGGAGAATTGATAATTAAAAGATAAATAAAACATAAAATAAAGATAGAGATACTTATGTAATTCATTGGTAGGAATTTCAGATAAGCGTATGAAGATGCTTTGTTCTTCTTGAACCTCTGCTTTCCCATTGCCTTCTTCCAATCATTCACACTCCTTTCTATGGCAAGCTTTATGTTGGGCATCACCATTGTCAATGGCTACTTCCCGTCCTCTCAGTGAAAACGTTCTAAATGCGCTGTCACCGCACAGCTAATCATCTGTCAGTTGTCGATCATGTTGGAATAGGATCCATTGATCCTTTTTCCGTCTGTCACACGCCCAACAATCGCGAGTTTGAAGCTCGTCAAAGTCATCCCTTCCCAGATCCTACTCGGAATACCATAGATAAAGTTTAGACTTTCCGAATCTCAAGAATGATCGCCAATAATTCTAGCCTATACCACAAAAGTTCCAATCTTAGATTAGAAACCCAAGAGATACACATTCAAGCTTGTTTGCATGTAGAACGGAAGTGGTTGTCAGTCATGCGTTCATAGGTGAGAATGGTGATGAGTGTCATATAATCATCACATTCATCATGTTCTTGGGTGCGAATGAATATCTTGGAGAAGAAATAGACTTGGGTTGAATAGAAAAACAATAGTACTTGTATTAATTCATGAAGAACAGCAGAGCTCCACACCTTAATCTATGGTGTGTAGAAACTCCACCGTTGAAAATACATAAGAACAAGGTCTAGGCATGGCCGTGAGACCAGCCTCCAAAGGCGTCTATGATAGCATAAGACTTATCAAAGATATATATAAATACAATAGTAAAAGGTCCTATTAGAACTAGTAGCCTAGGGTTTACAGAAATAAGTAATTAATGCAGAAATCTTCTTTCGGGCCCACTTGGTGTGTGCTTGGGCTGAGCATTGAAGCTTCCATGTGTAGAGACTTTTCTTGGAGTTAAACGCCAGCTTTTGTGCCAGTTTGGGCGTTTAACTCCAGCTTTTGTGCCAGTTCTGGCATTTTGACGCCAGAATTCTTGAGCTGACTTGGAATGCCGGTTTGGGCCATCAAATCTTGGGCAAAGTATGAACTATTATGTATTTCTGGAAATCCCAGGATGTCTACTTTCCAACGCAATTAAGAGCGCACCAATTGGGCTTCTGTAGCTCTAGAAAATCCACTTTGAGTGTAGGAAGGTCAGAATCCAACAGCATCTGCAGTCTTTTTTCAGCCTCTGAATCAGATTTTTGCTCAGGTCCCTCAATTTCAGCCAGAAAATACCGGAAATCATAGAAAAACACACAAACTCATAGTAAAGTCCAGAAAAGTGAATTTTATTTAAAAACTAATAAAAATATAATAAAAACTAACTAAAATATACTAAAGACATACTAAAAACAATGCCAAAAAGCGTATAAATTATCCGCTCATCAAACCCCATTTTTCTTTTTCTTACTGTAGGAATAGCTGACCCATGTCTTCCTACAAAAACGTTGTTGAGATGTCTACTAAGATCCCGGATGGCATGTCTGACTGGTTGGACTCCATTGTTTTGATGTGTGTTACTGTGGCTGACCCTAAGTACTGTGTGCGACTTAGGAGGCACCATACGATTTTTAGTTACGGGAACAAGGAGAAAAATTATGAGTTGGTGTCACCTGACCCTGAGGAGAAGGTTAGTTTTCCTCCATTGACTCAAGGGGAACGTCCTTTTTTCTATGCTTATGACTACTTCTTCAGTCAATTGAATATTACCATTCCTTTTACCCCTTTTGAGACCGAGCTGTTGTGGTCCTGCAATGTAGCTCCTCTCAACTTCGTCCGAACTCATGGGGTTTCATAAAAATCTTTCAATTGTTGTGTCAGGAACTGGATATCCGACCTACTCAAACTCTCTTTCTTTATCTTTTTGTGTTGACGAAACCTGGGGTAGCTAAGAAGAAAGTTTCCTGGATTTTTTTTCGAGCTACCCAAGAAAAGAAAGTGTTCTCCATGTATCATGAATCTTTTAAGGATTTTAAGAATTACTATTTTAAGATCCGAGTTGTTGAGGGAGCTCGGCCCTTCTTTTTGGATGAAAATAATGAACCTTCTTTCCCTTTGTGCTAGCAAAAGAATGTGGTAGTGGCTAGGTATTCTTGGGAAAGTCTGGATGAGGTCGAGCAGGGCTTTGTGCATGTGTTGGAGGAAAATTGGGGAGAGCCTCCCCATCTCGACACAAAGAAGTTTCTAAGAGATCCTTCCCTTCTTCGGACTGAATTGGGTAGTTGCCGACTTCTTTTTTAGCTTTTCTTTTATTTGTTTGTTTGTTTGCCAATATATCCCTTTCTTACTTGCAACTTGATTTTCCTGTTTTTCCTTTTTCAGAAATGGTGAAGTCTACAGATTCCATGAAGGCCTATCGTCGGGCTAAGAAGGCGACTACTGCTCAAAACATCTCGGCGAAGGCTTCTAGAGAAGGATATACTCAAGTTCCTCCGAGGAAGCCAACCTTGGACACTTCTGGACCGAGGAAAATATCCTGACTCCTCAGGTTCGTACGGTTCCTTCTGCTCCTCCCCAGTCAACCTCTGGTGCTGCTTCTTCTCCTACTGTTGGTCCTCCTCCTAAAAAACAGAAGACTGTGGACCCTTATGACTTGGATGCCCCTTATTTTGATGCCGTGGGGTTTTTTGATAATCAAATTGCTCCTTATAGTTGACTTCCCATGGATGATGTGTCCATCCTTCATCACTTGAATTTCATCACCAGTAACAGTATTCGGATGGCCCATATGGGTGCAGCCTGATTCCGTACTGTTCAGGGTTCCCCAGTCCATCTGATTAAGGCTTTTCTGGAGGATGCTAAATTGGATTTCGATAGAATAAAGGGAGTGAAGGATGAGCTTGATGCCAGGGTAATTAAGCTGGAGTTGGATTTGGAGAAGGGAAAGTCCCGAGCTACCAGGGCTGAGGCAGCTGCAAACTTGGCAGAGGAGATGGCAAAGAAACACAAGGAAAGTTATACCCGTACTTGTGCCGAGCTGTTGGAGTTGAAGGAGAGACTTGCTTCTACCCATGCGGATTACGCCGATCTCCAGGGTCATCTGGTAGATGTTGTGACAGGTGCTTATGACAATATAAAGGCACAGGTCCAAGTTCTAGCTCCTGAACTCGACCTAACTCTCTTCAGCTTGGACAATGTGGTAGAGGATGGCAAGATAGTGCCTGCCCCAGATGATGAAGATGACGGGCCTCCTCCTGCACTGCCAGCCAAAGCTTCAGCAGCCACGACTTCTTCAACTCCTTCTGCTGAGGTCGACCATCCCGAACCTGATCCTGATTGTCAAATTCTTAATCGGGAGGATGGGACTGTGGACGCCATCTCCATGAAGATCATTCCTCCTCCTTCAGCCACGGATGTTACTACTGGAGAGACTTTGGACCCCTTATGATCTCTTGTTTATTTGTATAGCCTGACTTGTGGGTTTTTTAAGCTCTGTTTTTTGTAACTTTTGATATGGTAGACTTCTCTTGACTTTCGGTTGCTTCTATGCAACTTTATTTTGAAAACAAAACACTTGTAAACTCTTGAGGATGCCTCTTAGGTGGCCTTTTGAGTCTTTAAATGTTTTTATTTTGATGGGTATATTTCTCTGATATACTTTCAGACTAGCTTTTGTAAATCTTTATAGAGTGTTGATACTCTGCTATCCGACCTCTTTTTGATCAGATCTTGTTTTGTCTATCTTCTGTTTGGGCGAGATGACCCTTGGGGCTAACTTGTACGACAACTTTTTAGTGTTCTGGTAGAACCTTTTTTAGTTAGTCTAAACAATTTTGATAGCCTTGTCGTGGAGCCGTGGCTTTTTGGGGCAAGCTATGTCCCTTTTAGCGCATGCTTTTCGTTGGTCCGACTTCTCTTGTCGGTCCGAGCTGTAGCTTTCGTTGGTCCGACTTCTTTTGTTGGTCCAAGCTGTAGCTTTCGTTGGTCCAACTTCTCTTGTCGGTCCGAGATGTAGCTTTCGTTGGTCCGACTTCTCTTGTCGGTCCAAGCTGTTGCTTTCGTTGGTGCAACTTCTCTTGTCGGTCCAAGTTGTAGCTTTCGTTGGTCCGACTTCTCTTGTCGGTCCAAGCTAAGTTATTTTTAGTAGTCCATTTTTAGTCAGACCTCGTCAGGCCGCTTTTTATGGATTACTTTTTATAACTTCTTGCATTAATCTATTTTTATCCCTTTCACCTTGCCGACCTTATTGTAATCGGGCGATGAATTTGGTTTTCACCTTGCCGACCTTGTCGTAATCGGGCGATGAATTAGGTTTTCACCTTGCCGACCTTGTCGTAATCGGGCGATGAATTTTTGCGCTCAAATTAATGCGTCTTGGTAGGAAACTTTTTAGGGAATCTAAAAGACTTTATTCAAGTAGAAAATAGGCATATAGACAAGAATGTATACATATGAGTGCTTACCCTTCTAAATCGGGCAATTTTGTAGATCTTGGCTAGGTGCCTCATTAAAAAACCTTTTCAAGAAAAAGAGTGCACTTTGACCTAAGATCTTTATTACTTTCTAACTATAGTACCTTCTTAGGTTACAAGTATGCCATGACCTTGGTAACTCTTGTCCCTCGAGGTCGGACACCTTGTAGTAGCCTTTTCCCAGTACCTCTACAACTCGGTAAGGTCCTTTCCAGTTAGCTGCTAGCTTCCCTTCTCCTGATCGACCTGCTACGATGTCATTTCGGATTAGGATGAGATTGTCATTGGCGAAGCTTTGCCGAATTACTTTCTGATTATACCTTGAAGTCATTCGACGCTTTAACACTTCCTCTCTAGTCCGAGCTCTTTCTCAGACTTCTAGAAGTAGGTCGAGCTCTTCCCTTTGATTTTGGGAGTTGGTCTCTTCATTGTAGAGGATCATTCTGGGAGATCCTTTCCCTATCTCCAATGGGATCATTGCCTCCATTCCGTACGCAAGTCGGAAGGGTGATTCTTCTGTGGTGGAGTGTGGAGTTGTCTGATATGCCCATAGGACTTGTGGGAGCTCTTCAGCCCAAGCTCCCTTTGCACCCTGTAGTCTCCGTTTTAACCCGGCTAGTCTGACTTTGTTGGCAGCTTCTGCCTATCCATTAGCTTGTGGGTGTTCTACGGATGTGAATTAGTGCTTTATTTTCAAGTCAGCTACCACATTTCTGAAACCTGTATCAGTAAATTGAGTGCCATTATCTGTGGGGATGGAGTAAGGGACCCCAAACCTTGTAATAATATTTCTGTATAGAAATTTTTGACTTCTTTGAGCGGTGGCATTGGCTAGGGGCTCTACCTCAATCCATTTTGTGAAATAGTCTACCCCTACAATGAGGAACTTGACTTGTCTCGATCCTTGGGAAAATGGTCCGAGGAGGTCTAGCCCCCATTTTGCCAACGGCCAGGGTGACGTTACACTGATGAGCAATTCTGGTGGAGCGATGTGGAAGTTAGCATGCTTCTGACATGGTGGGCATGTCTTGACGAACTCTGTCGCTTCTTTGTGTAAGGTTGGCCTGAAGAATCCAGCTCGGAGTACCTTTTTGGAAAGAGCTCGTGCCCCCAAATGGTTGCCACACATACCACTGTGTATTTCTTCCAGGACTTCCCTTGTATTGGAAGTCGGTACGCATTTTAGGAGTGGTGTTGAGATCCCTCTCCTATATAACATGTCGCCCACCATAGTATAGTACTGTACTTCTCGTATCAACTTCTTTGCCTCTTTCTATCGGTGGGGAGTGTCTCTGTCATGAGGTAGTTGATAATGAGGGTCATCCACCCTTGATCCTGACCAGATATGGTTAGGACCTTTTCTTCCTCTGTGATTGATGGGCTTTGCAATATTTTCTGGATGAGGCTTCTGTTATTGCCCCCTGGTTTGGTGCTGGCTAGTTTTGAGAGTGCATCCACCCGAGCATTCTATTCTCGAGGTATATATTGGACTTCATATTCCCCGATCTGTCCGAGCTGTTCTCTAGTTTTATCAAGATATTTCTTCATGGTAGGGTCCTTAGCTTGGTAGCTCCCTTCTATTTGTGAGGTAACTACTTGTGAATCACTGAAGATGGTGAGCTTTTGAACTCCTACCTCCTAAGTCAGCCTCAAACCAGCCAGTAATGCCTCATATTCAGCTTGATTATTTGAATCAGGGAATTCAAACTTTAGTTAGAGTTTGATTTGGGTTCCCTAATCGTTTTTTATTATCACACCTGCGCCACTCCCGGTTTTATTTAAAGAGCCGTCCACGTAGAGATTCCATCTTGTGGGAGTTCCTAGGGTATTAGTGTACTCGGAAATGAAGTCGGCCAGGTACTATGATTTGATGGTTGTCCGGGCTTCATATTGAAGATCGAATTCGAACAACTTGATCGCCCATTACAGGATCATTCCCGCTAAGTCTATCTTCTGTAGGATGCCTTTTATGGGCTGGTTGGTCCGAACCTTGATAGTGTGTGCTTGAAAGTATGGGCGAAGTCGTCGAGAAGTGAGTATCAGTGCGTAGGCAAACTTTTCTATCTTTTGATAGTTCAGTTTGGCTCCTTGTAAAGCTTTGCTAATGAAGTAGATGGGTTACTGCTCACCCTCGTTTTCTCTTACAAGTGTTGAAGCGATCGCCTGATTTCTCACTGCGAGGTATTATATGAGTACTTCTCCTTCCCGTGGTTGGGTAAGAACTGGTGGTTACCCCAAGAATTTTTTGAAATCTTGGAAGGCTTGCTCACACTCTGTTTTCCAATCAAACTTCTTTCCTTTCCTTAATGTGGCGTAAAAGGAAAGAGATCTGATGGCTGAGCCGGCTAGAAATCTGGACAGGGCTACAAGTCTTCCTTTGAGCTGTTGTACTTCTTTGACGCAAGTCGGGGTTTTCATGTCGAGTATAGCCTGACATTTATCTATGTTTGCCTCGATTCCTCTTTGCGTGAGTATGAAGCCCAAAAATTTGCCAGCTTCTACCGCAAAGGTGCATTTTGCGGGATTAAGTCACATTCCATGAATAAGCATCCATGAAGGAGAGGTACTTGTATCCAGAAGATGCGTCCACTAGAGTGTCTATACTTGGGAATGGGTAGGGATCTTTTGGGCTGGCTCTATTGAGATCGGTGTAGTCAGTGCACATCCGTCACTTCCCATTTGACTTTTTTACCAAGACCGCGTTGGATAGCCATAGTGGGTATTTGATCTCCCTTATGAACCCTACCTCCAATAAGGCTTGTACCTGTTCTTCCACACCTTGGGACTTTCCTGGTCCGAGCTTCCTGCGCTTCTGCTACACTGGCCGAGATCTTGGGTATACCGCCAGTTTGTGGCACATTAATTTGGGATCTATGCCCGGCATGTCTGCGGCCTTAAATGCAAAGAGATCGGCGTTATCCTTTAGAAATTGTATCAGAGACTCCTTTAAATCTCCCTTTAAGGTTGCCCCGACATTTGTCGTCCTATCCTAGGCATCGCCGATTTGGACCTCTTCAGTCTCGCCTTCTCGCCTTTTGGGGTTGTCTTTAAGGTTTAGACTTTCTTTGTAACAGTGTCCATTACAAGAAAAAGTAATATTTGTAACAAAAAAGGGGTCGTTGCAGTATGTCCCGTTACAAAAAATTTTTGTAACAAAAAACGGAACTATTACAATTCAAAATGATATTTTGTAACAAATTTTTGTGATACAAAAAATCAGAAGTCATTACAAAAGTAGTAACAAATTTTGATCTTCAAGGTATTTTTGGTGAGAATCTATTTTTCTTATCATAAAATTTTGTTACAAAATGCAACTTAATTTTGTAACATTTTTTTCTTTAGTTACAAAACACTATTTATTTTGTAATAATTTTTTTACTACAAATTACACACATAATTTATCAGATTATATTATTTTTTAATTAAAAAATATATTAACTAATTTACTCAACAAGTCAACATTTATATAATATATAATAACATAGATAGTTCAAATATCTTTCATTAACTAAGATTATTTTATAAATCTTCAACATATAAACTTTAAAGTACAAACTAACAAGACATATTGAAGAACCCTAATGAACTAGATAAATACATAAGACAAGAAAAACAAGGAATTATAAATCTCCAAAATGTAAAGTACAAATTACAAACTCCATCATGTTCATACAGCTCCTTTCTCATTTCTTATGGAGAAGTTCTAATAAGTGCCACACACCTGAAAATCTTAAATAAAAAAATAATAATATAAATTGTCTAAGAAAATCTTAAATGAATTGAAGTGCCATACAAGAACAGGAAAATTTTAAATAATGCAGACTCACTCTAAGAAGTAATTAAGAACTTAGTATTCAGAAAGGGAACGAATACATTGTATTGCAAATATGAGTTTAGATATAGAGTATCAAAGTATTGAAACCGAACTGCATGCATGAAGAAACAGAAATCCAGCACAAAGTATGAAGGTACATGAAACTAAAATCCATCCAATAACTACTAGGCTATCATAATTTGAAATGCAATAAAAAAAGTAGCTTAATATAATATAATGACTAATAGTCAATGAACTTATAATTATACAAGGCACTACATTTCAAGTAAGGAACATTCTGCATATTCAAAAGGAATTTCTGAATCAAGCTTGGAAGAAGCACCCAATTTCATAAAAATAGAATTGGTTCATATCAATTATAATTAAAACACTTTGATTCCTGTTCACACCACATGATCATTAATCATTGCATCAACTAATCATTCTTCCTTTTCTTTTTAATTTTTCTCTCATATAAAACTTCAATATATAACAAAGCTAACACTTTTCTCCCAATATTACCAATTCATGAGAGATACAAAGAATCTTCAACAAAAGTAATCAAAACATGCTAGTGTCAGTGGATGGTGCTACTATATACTCCTTTATTAGTTCAGAGTTTTAACATTTTATAATAGGTTTAACTAAACCTCAATCTTCTTTTAATTATAAGTTGATAGTTTCTATATACAAAGCAGTCAATAATTAAGGTGCCAGAAATATGATATTAATTAAAAATAATAGTAATAAAAAGAAGTGATGCTCATCACAAGGACACTTGCAGATTTTTATTTTATTATTATTTTTTCTAAATGGCATGCAACACATTTCCTTTCTAAAAAAATAGTTTAAGCTTTTAAAAGAATTGGCTCATACCAATTATATTCTAAGTTCTAACGTAAAATCCCCAAGCTACTTAATCTTTTGTTTTAGACTTATTAACAAGTTGAGATGTTGAAGATTAATATGTAAATCAAAAATAAAGAACTCTTGGCATCTTGATGTTCAAATTTTCAGAGCTTTGATCGATAGACGTGTTCACATCAACGTCAACATAAGTATTAGGTAAGACAAGAAGCTAAAGAATGACCCCAATAACATTAGTATAATTATCTACATACTACTGAAAAAGTAAATGCTTATAACCAATTTACTGGGCTTCATTATAGCATTACAAGACATAGCTCTCAGTTGAAATAAGTTTGCGTTTATTGAATGATGTTATTATTTAATGGATTTTCAAAAGGGGATTTTAGTAAAGCACATTATCAAATAAAAGAAAGGTATTATAAGAGCTCTCAATAGAGAAATTGAGAAAATGAGAAGAATTGAGACACCTTACCTGTAAAACTTGATAGTTTTCCAGTGTGCTTTTCCCACCTTGTAGTTCACAAAAAATTCCAAATAAAGAATAAGCAAACAAAACAGTAGTAATTGAATTAGTAAAACATTAATCTTTAAAAATTTCCTTTCTTTGATTGTGGGGGGTGTTTTAAGTGATGATTTTCCTTTCTTCGGAATGGATAATTATAAATATATAATCCTCCAAGACTTATGGTACCTTAAAATGTTCATACAAATAGATAGTTAGATAGGGGTTTGGAGGATCACATTAAAAAAGCCCTCACTATCTAATCCCCATACTTCCAAATAAGATAATGGTTTATTATATGTAGATGCAGATTTTGATTAAATGTATTCCCACCAAAAGATAAATCTAGAAAAGTTAAGCTATTGTAATTCATCAAAAGAAGCAAACACCAGTTTCCATTGAAGTTCTAAATTACTAAATTACTAATCAGAACAAGTAAAAAAAAAGTAACAAAGCAGAAAAAAAAACTACACAGAACAATAATCAACAACCTTAATATTCACAAGTTCTGATAATCAAAAACAATATCCCTAATCAGAAGTTCTAATAAATTAAATCCTAGACTTCCATGGCATTCATAAATTAAAACAGTTAATTTCAAAATAAAATCCCCTACCTTAATTAGCCAAAACTCGGTAATTAAACGTAACAAACCATTCGTTGGTTTTTAATTCATAGTAGCAACAACTTTCCTCTTGGAGTAGTCGCGACAATGATCTCAGCACCAATCATAATTGTTTTGGAGATAAATTAGCAACACTAGAATAAAATATGCTAACACAATTAGGACAGAAATATGACAGAGGAACAAAATGGTAACAAAGCAAGGAAGAAAATGTTACAGGTCTCATAAACGAAGGAATTGGAACCAGAACGGAAACAGTGCTACCGGCAACAACAGCAGTGACATCCCCTTTCAAGTTTCACGATGACAGAATGCTCCTTAGCGGCTAGCTCTAGCGGCGACGACAATGGCTCCGGCGGCTAGCCCTAGCAACAGCAGTGGCAACTCCTCCCTCACCCCTCCATCGCGTTTTTCACTATCTCTGCTTCGTGCGATGGCGGCAGCTTTGGGCTCAACGGCGGCGCGCGATTTTTCTTATATTGGTCGTGCGATTTTTTGGTCTCCCTTTATCGTGGCGATCCCTCCGGAGTTGGGAACTTCATGCAGAGATGTGGAGTCGAGACCACTGCAGCAAGCTGGTTTGGTGTTGTCCGACCTATTAGGGCATTGTAAGCTAAGCTGATGTCGACTACGATGTAGTCTACGTTGAGTGTCCTTGACCGGGTTCCTTTTCCAAAGATTGTGTGTAACGAGATATATCCAAGTGGTTGAATTATAGTGTCTCCTAGTTCGAACAAACTATTTGGATATGCTCTGAGCTCTATATCTTGCAAACCAAGTTTGTCGAAGGCGGATTTTAACAAGATATATGCGGAGCTTCCTTAGTCTACCAATGTTCTATGGAGATTAGCATTGGCCATTATGATGGTAATGACCATTGGATCATTATGTCCCGGGATAATGCCTGTTGCATCTTCTTGGGTGAAGGTTGTGGGGTGGTTGGATGACCACTCTCCTTCCCCAACATGATATACCTCTTTAAGGTGTCTTTTGCAAGATGATTTAGAGATCGCTCCTCCTGCGAATCCTCCATTTATCATATGGACATGTCTCTCAGGAGTGTGAGGTGGTCGTTCAACCCATCCAACCTCTTCGTCCCTTCTTCTTTTTCTTAGTTCATCCACTTTGTTGGCTAAGTACCGATCTAGTCGACATTCTCTTGCCAATTTCTCTATGACATTTTTCAAGTCAAAGCATTCGTTATTAGGATATCTGTAAATTCGGTGGTATTCGCAGTACTCTGTCCGGCTTTCCTATCTTTTTTTACTTTTGATTGGGCAGGGTGGTGGGATCTTCTCAGTGTTACATATTTCTCGGTAAACATCCACAAGAGACACCCGAAGAGGGGTGTAATTGTGGTATTTTCTGGGCTTTTCATTGGGTTGATCTTCTTTTTTCTTGGACTCTTTATCCTTGTCCCGAGAGGGGTAGGAGAATCCAGGTTTTGAGATTTCTCCAAATCGAGAATTCTTCTCCATGTTAATATACTTCTCTGCCTATTCTTGTACCTCGTTCAGAGATGTTGGATACTTTTTTGATATGGAGTGATTAAAAGGTCATTCTCTTAGGCCATTGATGAGACCCATGATGGCAGCTTCTGTTGGTAGACTTTGTATGTCCAGACATGCTTTGTTGAATCTTTCCATGTAGCTGCGAAGACTTTCCCGATCTCCTTGCTTGATCCCTAATAGGCTTGGGGCGTGTTTGGCTTTGTCCTTCTAGATGGAAAATCTGGCAAGGATTTTTGTGGCTAAGTCGTCAAAACCTCTGATGGATCTGGGAGGCAAACTGTCAAACCACTTTATTGCTGTCTTTGTTAGGGTAGTCGGGATGTCTTTGCATTGAATGGCATCCGAGTCATCAGTGAGATACATTCTGCTTCTGAAAATTGCTGAGATGACGGCTCGGGTCAAAGGTACCGTCATATGGGGTCATGTCGGGAGCTTTAAAAACCTTTGGGACTTTAGCTTTCATGATCTCTTTGGTGAAGGGATCTTGGTCCTTGTGGGAGCTGTCATCGTGACTGGACTGAACTGTTTTAGCTTTGACATCAGCCTCGAGCTTTAGGAGCTTGTCTTCTAGCTCTCGGCGTCATCTAGTTTCTCTCTGGAGGTTTCTCTCAGCTTCGCACTGGTGTTCGGCTTCCTTTTCAAGCTGTTTGAGACGATCCTGCTATTCTCGAAAGACTTCTAAAATTTCTGTATTTGGAGAATGCTTCTCTTCGTTCGGTTGAGGTGTATCCTTTGGTGTGATATCCGCGTTCTTATGCGGTGTTCTTTCTTCCAACCCGGAATTATGATCATTGTCAAGGTTGTCTGCCAAGATGATGGAATGACTTCCAGGTTCCCCGGCAACGGCGCCAATGTTCCGCGGGTTACCTGAAACTGAAGGTAGATCTTGGATGAGATTTGCTGTAGTGGACGGAGCTGTCGAGTCAGACTTGTTGACTTTTAGTTGTGCTACTGATCCTCGATCACCGGAGGGTGGTAGTACCTGCAAGAGACTCCGATACTTAAGTTGGCATGGGCTTTTAGTAGGTATTTT
This sequence comes from Arachis ipaensis, assembly GCF_000816755.2. Lineage (NCBI taxonomy): Eukaryota > Viridiplantae > Streptophyta > Magnoliopsida > Fabales > Fabaceae > Arachis > Arachis ipaensis. The sequence continues at coordinate 92,592,990 of NC_029791.2, read as the reverse complement.
ATGTAGAATCAGAGTATGAGTTATACCTGGGTGCTCTAGTATAATTATAGTAGTGTGGGCTGACTGACGTTGAGATTTTTACCAGTAAAGAGATTCATAGAAATAGTTGCGTTGTAGATATAGTCTCTAAACCGACAAAAATCCCTTCGTAAAAATGTTTTGGTTGTCACAAGTAACAAACCCCTTTAAAAATTGTTAACCGAGTATTCAAACCTCGGGTCGTCTTTTCAAGGAACTGCGAGGAAGTATGTTCTTATTATTGGCTATAAAGGTTGTAATCGGGGTTTAGAAGATGAGAAGCAAGTAATTTGAATGACAAGTAAAGTAAATGGCAATTAAAATAAATAAATACTGTAAAGCAGACTTTTGGTAAGGTAAAAGAAGTTGGAGGTCCAACGTAGTTATTTCGCTCAACTATAATGAAAGTTGAATCTAAACTCCACTTGGTCAACCTTTACTATGAACTGAAAATACCTCAATTATCATTAATTCAAATAACGGTCTGTAACATGGAAGAATTCATAGATCCAATTATAAAGGTAAATAGCCAACTCAGATATTGAAATAAATAAATAAAGTGAAAGGGAAGTTTAAAACAAAGAAATATAAAACCTGGATTGAGAGTCACTATTAAAATAAGAAGAAATCCTAAATCCTAAAAGAGAGAGAGAAGATCTCCCTCTCAACTAAATCTAAATCATTGAAAAGTAAAATATGCGAGCTCCCTTTGAATGGGTTCATTCTCACACTTTATAACCTCTGGTCTATGCTGTCTGTACTTGGATCTGGGCCAAAAAGGGCTTCAGAAATCGCTGGAGGCGCATTCTGTAAATTCTGATACGTAACCTTTGTCACGCGTCCGCGTGGGTCACGCGGTCGCGTCATTCGGAGCTTTTCCTTGCCATGCGGTCGCGTCAGTCATGCGACCGCATCATGTGCGTTCTGCTTAAGGCGCGCGGTCGCGTCAGTCATGCGGCCACGTCGCTGCTGATTCGTGCTTGGCACGCGATCCCGTCATCCATGCGATCGCGTGGATACCAGTTTCCTTAAAGCTCCATTTTGCTTTCTCCTTCCTATTTTGTATGTTTCCTTTTCCATCCTTTAAGTCATTCTGCCTTAGAAAATCTGAAACTACTCAACACACTAATCACGGCATCGAATGGAAATAAAGGTAATTAAAGTAATTAATTTTTAAAGCTTAGGAAACATGTTTTTCACAATATGACATAATAAGGAAGGGAAAGTAAAATCATGCAATTAATGTGAATAAGTAGGTGAAGGATTGTATAAATCACTCAAATTAAGCACAAAAGAACTCATGAAATATGGGTTTATCAACCTCCCCACACTTAAACACTAGCATGTCCTCATGCTAAGTCCAAGGTAAATAATTAAGGTTAAAGTGATGGAATGTCATGCAATGCAACCTAATTTAAATGCAACTACCAAAATGAATGATGCATCATGCAACTCTAATTTATTCACTCATATATAAAGCTTACATGTAGCCAAGTTAATTCACATTCTCAAGGAGTCATGTATATATATATAGCCAACCCTTAAATAATAAAGCATTTTAGCAAATGGGATGGGAAAGAAAATACTGTACAAACTTGCAAAACAATTAGTAAATTTAAGCACAGATATATGTTGATGAGTTACTGAACCCTCACTGGATTTTGTGTTTACTCTCTAGTCACTCAGTGTTTATTGGGTTTATTCACTCTATTTTTCTTTTTATTCTTAATTTCTATAGCTTTGTTTTTCATCTAACCAATCAACAATTATAGAATATAGTCATACCAATAAGTCATGAGGTCTTTAATTGAGGTTGTAATGGGGTCAAGGTAAAGGTAAGGATTTATGTATAGGGTCAAGTGAGCTAATAAGTGAATCCTTAATTAGACTAAGATCTCACCTAACATACATATTTAGTAAAATAAAATCTTTTTACCTATTTTCCCATATTATCCCACTTATTGTTACATGCTCATGTTTCACTTTTTATTTTTATCCCATGTGCACTGTTTTTATTTTGCATTGGGGAATTTCTTTTGTATCCCCTTTTATTTAGATGCTGAAAAATAAAATAAATTTTTTTTAAATACACATGGTAATAGAATCACCTAGATTTTCTCATGAGCATGCTTCCCAAATTTATTTTATTTCTTTTAACTTCTCTACCTTTTGTTTCTGTCATCCATGTTCCCAAAAAGTTTCCCACATTTGACTCTATTAATGATTTTCTATCTTAAGCTAACCAAGGATTCACTTGGGATTTTCTTTTGTTTTTCTGCTTAAGGCTAGTAATTTGGCTAAATAGAATAAAGGGGTTTTAAAAGGCTCAAGGGGGCTAACAAGGGTGATGTCAAAGGTAGGCTAATTTGGGGTAAGTGATCTAAAATCAAATGATGGCCTCAATCATTCCCTTGGTATGTATCTATTCTATATTCTATAATTGGACATATAGATTAAAGCAAAGTAAAGAACATCAGAATAAAAAGAAATGAAACACACAGAAATGAAATTATGGTTTGAATGCAACCATACAATTAAGCTCAAGACTCACAGGCTGTGTGTTCTCTAACTCAAGCATCATATATCATTTATATATTGTATGCAGGTTTTGTTAAAAATTCCCATTATTCTCATAAAAAAATTATTTAGGGTAGCTTTTAAAGTTTTAATGTTCCTCCTTGATGAAATGTTGTCAGCTTAACTACATCATGTAATGCTATATATAAGGTTTGTGGATTTAAATCTGTTATGTTCAATTTCCTAGCTTACTTCCTTTTTCATATTTTTCAATTTAAACTATACTATCTTATGCTAAAAAGGGTAAACTTTACTAATTAATCCACTAATAAATCAGAATTGTAAACTAAACTAAATAACTAAAATAAACTAAATGGCTAAAATGTGAACTAAAGATGCAAAATGCAGAAAATAGAGAAAAAATACATAAAAGCAGTGTATAAGTACTCAGAAAAAAACAGTAAAAAGAAAAATACAAAAAAAATGTCCAAAATAAAAGAAAAAGTATGTAGTGGTTTACCAAAATAAACGCCAGAGATGGCGACCTCCCCACACTTAAAAGGAAGCATCGTCCTCGATACTCAATCAAGCCGGGTGTGAAGGAGTGTCATCACTGGGAGGGATGGTAGCTGGAGTCTCGGTGGTGGTGGTGGGCTGAGGGTCTGGCTGCTGTAGAGGAGGTGCTGACTGGATCAGGATCTCAAGATCTGCATCCTCAATCTGATGTGGGACCGCTGCCTGTGGTGCGGCTGGTGCTGCCTCCTGGGGATGGGTCTCTGCCTCGGGTGCATCCGCCTCCTCCTCAGATGCCTCGGATGGTGTGTCGGGCTTGGAGGGGATGTCACCGGAGCGTATCATCAGCTTTAGGTGCTCATAGCGCCGCTTGTTGCGATGCTCCATCTGGTCAAGTCGTCGAAACAAGCGGTGCACCAGATGATAGACGGGCTCTGTGGCAAGTGGAGGTGCAGTGGTGGTAGCAGGGGTAGGTGGTGCAGCAGTGGAGGAAGAGGGTCCAACAGACGGTGGGGCTGACTCATCAGTAGCAGTGAATGGTGGTGGTCTGTGGCCCAAGGCTAAGAAGTTCTGGCTGTGAGGAATGATCTTCCTGCAATCCGCCGCTGGTGATCTCTCATCGGCAGCCTCCCATGGCACGTCAGCTCGACGGCCAAGCTGTGTAACTAGATATGGAAAGGGGAGGGTGCCTCGGACGTGGACCCTGGCCATATAATGTCGAATGAAACGTGCTAGATAAAGGTCCTTACCTTCCAGCACACACCAAAGGAGGGTGATCATAGCAGCCGGGATCTCCGTCTCGTGAGTACTCGGCATCACATAATTACTCAAGATCTGATGCCATAACCGAGTCTCATCATTTAAGTATGCCCTCTTGATCCCTCTAGGCATGAAAGTGTCCTGACCCATCTCCCAAGGGACTGTCGGGTCGAGAGCTATCCGTGCCTTTACAGCATCCCAATCAAACTGCATCTGACGCATGTCCTCCTCAGCCTTTGAATAACCATCAGGCTGATCGGACTTGGCTGGGAGCCGGAGAATGTCCTCTAAGGCCTCTTCAGTGACCAGAATTTGTTTTCCTCTCAGGTTCACTGCATCTAGGGTAGTGAGATAGTAGTTGCAGTAGAAAGAACCAGCCCCTTTGCTTGATTTGATCAGTGGTGTACTGCTGGAGGGCTTCTGGAATCTTCAGAGTTCATTCCAGATATAGATTTCTGGAGTTTGCAAAAGCCGGGTACTTCAGCTCACAGTACCGGTTTGCAAATTTTATAGGATCATTTGCAGGGAGCAGCTGGTCAGCTTTTTCCTGCTGTGTGAAGTTCTTCTCCCTCCATGAAGAATCGTGCATTAGAGCAATGATGGACTGAGAGGAATCTCCTCTCTTGCGCTTGCCAGTAGCCTTGCCTTTTCCTTTCCTTTGTGAGGTAGACATCCTGAAAAACAGAAAATCAGGATATGGATAAAAATAGGAAAGCAATTAGGCAATTAAACAAAAGAAACTCAAAGCAGCAAGAGAGAAATAGAAAAAGGAAAATGAATAAATGAAATGTGATTGAATTTATGTTTAATGGAAAAATAATCAATATGCCATAGTTAGAAAGTTACAGGAAAGTGAAAATAATCAGAAAAGAGATTAAAAGGGTTAGTATGGTTAGAATTTGAAAAAGAAATTAGTAAGTAAAATTAGTGACTTAGTAAAGTGCGGGTTAAAGTAAGTGTCATAGAAAAATTCCATATAACAAGGATTAACAGGTAAGAATAGAAGTACTCATAATCGAACAAGGAAAACAGGGTGATGCTGATTCGAATAGAAATAAAGAAAGCAAAAATTGGAATCAGGAAATCACAAATGCAGTTCATGAACCAGGAAATCAAAGAGGATAAGAATGTCTGCCATAGCATTCATGAAATGGTTTCGGTAAAGCAGAGTAAAACAGAGTTCAGAAATGCCAAACCAAAACATGAATAAAAACAATTTAAAAAAAAATTTGGGCAGCATTTCGGCTAAAATTGGATTATCCCGGAAAATAAACAGCAATCATAGCAGTTCATATGAATTAAAAACTTGCTGTAGTTACCAGTAATGTATAGAAATAGGAAAATTTGAGAGTAACAAGCAGCAATTGCAAGAAAGCACAGCATATGAACGAGGCCACAGGAACAACAGAATTGCAGTTATGATAAAACATAAACAGGAACAGTGCAAGTAAACAGACCAAGATCTACTAACCACAGCCTAAGCTACCTAACAACCTAAAAATCCACTACAGCATGCATATCTATCTATCCTAATGATGAACAGAAACAGAAAAAAATTATAGAAAAACGATGAACGGATAAAAGGGGGTTGCGTTTTGCGGAACCTGGTAGGCGGGAGGGGTGGAACGGGGAAGAAGGTGGCTGCGGCGGCG
>NC_029791.2:92585315-92587478 GCF_000816755.2 Arachis ipaensis | reverse complement strand
GGGCGCGCGATCGCATGAGAGGGGGGAAAGAGGGGTGACGCGATCGCGTGGGTCACGCGATCGCGTCACTGGAATTCGTGCTAAATGCACAACTCCAGTGCCATTTTAGCGCAACTCTCTGTCTCCTTTGGGGGTGATGTGCAATCCATGCGACGCGATCGCGTCGCTCACACGGTCGCGTGGGATTGGTATTGTGCAAGTGAGGCGATCGCATGGGGCATGCGATCGCGTGGGCCAATTTGTGCGAAACGCACAAGGGCCGCACGATTCCAGCCTAACTTTCTGTTCGTTGGATCCTTACGCCGATATATATATCACGCAGTCGCGCTGGTGGTATTTTTCGCAATATGACGCGATCGCATGGGGCATGCGGTCGCGTCGTGCACCCCTTTTTTTATATATATGCATGAAAAATGCAGAATGCAATGTTTAACATGAATGCTATGCATGATTCCAGGTTTAATAGATTAAAATGAAAAAGGAAAAAATGAAAGCAATTAACAAGAAATAAATTGAAAAAAAGAAGCGACCATACCATGGTGGGTTGTCTCCCACCTAGCACTTTTAGTTAAAGTCCTTAAGTTGGACATTGGTGGAGTATGCTGTTATGGTGGCTTATGTTTAAATTCGTCCAAAAATCTCCACCAGTGCTTGGAATGCCAATAGCCTCCGGGGTCCCAAACGAAGCATGAAAAGCTTCTGAGCAGCTCCAAATAGATTTTCAGGCTCTCGAGACTACGAATGTCAGGATAGAGTCTAGGATTCCAAGCCTTGCTTTTAAATCTGCCTTCGTCTTGATCTGCATGTTTCCATTCGGGCGGGTTAAAAAGTAGAATCTCACCTTAGTGACCAAAAGTTTTCCGTGATCCATGTAATTGAGCATGATACCAATCCGTGTACTTCGAAGTGAAGCGTGGAACCTTATTGAGCCTTGTGCACCAGCTCTGAGTACGAGCCATTTCCCTCTTACTCTTAAAGCCGCAGAGAGCTCTAAGCTGGCCATCTGTTTCAAGCAAACCATATTCAAGTGAATAAGTAAAATTATAAGTTAAGGATTGTACCCACTTGAAGCTTGTATTAGGTGGTAATGGCCTTAGGATAGGTGTTTTTGGTGGTTCTGCAAGTTCCGTTTCCTTATGCTCTTCTGTGAATTCCTCCACTTCTTTGCAAAGATCTTCAATTGTATCTGTGTCCTGGTCAAAGTCTTCTATGTCTTCCTCATCACTTGAGTCATAGATTGGAGGTTAAGAGAAATCTACCTCTGCATCATCTTCATATTCACTTGGGGAAGATTCTTCAATCTCAGAGAATTCACTTGCGGATGCAAGTTCATCACTAAGAGAGTTAGACTTGTGACTATTATTATCGAGGGAATTTGTTTCTTGGATTATTCCGTCTGATTCTTCGTAAATGACTTGCCTTGGAGAAATATCCTCCTTAGCATCAACTGTAGCATCCTGGATGGAGTTTTCCTCAATTCTGGATTCCCATGGAGGTTCAGCATCTCCTAGATCTTCAACCAACTCTTCTTCTTGAACAAAGACAGCTTCTTCTAATTGTTCTAGTACAAATTCATTCTCTGTCTTGTCCACTGAAGTTTCTGGTATCTCCTTCATGCTACGCTCTTCATTGGGCTGTCCACATGGAGCTGTGGCTGATCCTTGTGTATTTGAGCGCCTAGAAGCCCATTGAATCATTGCTTGCTCCAGTTGTTGAATGGTTGTTTGAAGTTTAATTACTATTTCCCTTAGGCGATCCTCTACTTCTTGGGTTGCTGGACTTGGACATGATACAAAGGAAAGTGGTGGTGACTGGGAGCGATCGGATTGGTATTGGGGTAAGGAAGGATCATATGGTGGCGAATGGTAAAGAGAAGCTTGTGAGTGTGGTGGTTCGAGGTTATGTTGAAAGGATGGTTTATATGCACGGGGTGGGGCTTGTTGGTAGTTACAAGGTTGTCAACCATGTCTTTCAGCTGGGTATGCACTGTAGAATGGTCTTTGTCCAGGATATCTCGGAGGGTGTTGCTGCCAAAAGGGTTGATTAGATCCTCTTGGTTTCATCCATCCTTGATTGGTTTGACCTTGGTACACATTCCTGCTGTAACTTCCATTCCTTTCAATAACATTAGAACCAAACTCAAAGCGAAAGGGGTGAGAATTC
>NC_029791.2:92534533-92585302 GCF_000816755.2 Arachis ipaensis | reverse complement strand
GGATGGTTCATATGCACGGGGTGGGGCTTGTTGGTAATTACAAGGTTGTCCACCATGTCTTTCAGCTGGGTATGCACGGTAGAATGGTCTCTGTCCAGGATATCTCGGAGGGGGTTGCTGCCAGAAGGGTTGATTAGATCCTCTTGGTTCCATCCATCCTTGATTGGTCTGACCTTGATGCACATTCCTGCTGTAACTTCTATTTCCTTTAACAATATTAGAACCAAACTCAAAGCGAGAGGGGTGAGAGTTCATAGTAGCAAATAAAGTAAAAAAGGAAAAATAAAAAAAAACAAGCAAAAGAAAAATATTTATAATAACCAATAATAAGGCACACGTTAGCAGTTCCCCGGCAACGGCGCCATTTTGACGAGAGGAACTTTTGCGTGGTCTAGAAATTTGCGGATAAATCCTCATTGCAAGTATAGTTTCCAAACCTTCAAAAGTCCTTTCATACAAACGTCTTGGTTGTCACAAGTAACAAACCCCTTTAAAAATTGTTAACCGAGTATTCAAACCTCGGGTCGTCTTCTCAAGGAACTGCGAGGAAGTATGTTNNNGAATAATAAAAATATCCTTAGATGGGAAGCAATGGTAACTTAAATCAAAGAGAACAATCATGAACTGAAAATATCTCAATTATCATTAATTCAAATAACGGTCTGTAACATGGAAGAATTCATAGATCCAATTATAAAGGTAAATAGCCAACTCAGATATTGAAATAAATAAATAAAGTGAAAGGGAAGTTTAAAACAAAGAAATATAAAACCTGGATTGAGAGTCACTCTTAAAATAAGAAGAAATCCTAAATCCTAAAAGAGAGAGAGAGAGAAGATAGAGAAGATCTCCCTCTCAACTAAATCTAAATCATTGAAAAGTAAAATATGCGAGCTCCCTTTGAATGGGTGCATTCCCATACTTTATAACCTCTGGTCTATGCTGTTTGTACTTGGATCTGGGCCAAAAAAGGCTTTAGAAATCACTGGGGGTGCATTCTGTAAATTCTGATACGTGGCCTTTGTCACGCGTCCGCGTGGGTCACGCGGTCGCGTCATTCGGAGCTTTTCCTTGCCACGCGGTCGCGTCAGTCATGCGACCACGTCATGTGCGTTCTCCTTAAGGTGCGCGGTCACGTCAATCATGTGGCCGCGTCGCTGCTGATTCGTGCTTGGCACGCGACCACGTCATCCATGCGATCGCGTGGATACCTGTTTCCTTAAAGCTCCGTTTTGCTTTCTCCTTCCTATTTTGTATGTTTCCTTTTCCATCCTTTAAGTCATTCTGCCTTAGAAAATCTGAAACTACTCAACACACTAATCACGGCATCGAATGGAAATAAAGGTAATTAAAATAATTAATTTTTAAAGCTTAGGAAACATATTTTTCACAATATGACATAATAAGGAAGGGAAAGTAAAACCATGCAATTAATGTGAATAAGCATGTGAAGGATTCTATAAATCACTCAAATTAAGCACAAAAGAACTCATGAAATATAGGTTTATCACTGACCTTTCTAGATGAGATATGTTAGTTATCTTATCTTATCTTTAAGTGAAGTCATCTTATCTCTAAGGGGAACTGCCTTTATCTTTCTAGGCTTTAGCTGCCTTTAGATTGGGCTATGTCCCTTTGTTTGGGCCTGCTTGGGCTTCTTGTGGCGATTTGGCCAAACTCTTGAAAGAAGAGGTCGGGGGACCTGACCTGAAGAGGTCTGTTGCTTTGTCTTCAATCAGTTCGGGTCGGGTAGCTCCACCAAGGGTATGAACAACGCCACAAGCACATGGTTAGAGACAGCTTGATTGAGCCGCTTAGGCCAGAATTTTATTCCTTTAGGCCCTCTTATCCATTAATGCTCAAAGCCTTGGATCCTTTTACCCTTGCCTTTTGGTTTAAAAGGTTATTGGCTTTTTTCTCTTGCCTTCTGGTTTAAAGAGCTACTGGCTTTTTCTGCTTGCTTTTTTTCTTTTTTTTCTTTTCTCATTTTTTTTGCCACTTTTTTTCGCATGCAAGCTTTTTCTTTCTCTTTTTGCTGCTTTTTCTTCCTTCAAGAATCAATTTTATTGATTTTTCAGATTACCGATAATATTTTTCCTTTTTCCTTATTCTTTCAAGAGCCAACATTCTAAAATTTTAACTTCAAATGTGCACTGTTTAATCATACATTTAGAAAACAAAAGCAATGCCACCACATCAAAATAATTGAACTACTCTTATTTTAAACTTGAAATTCATGCATCTCTCAATTCTTTTCAAATAAAATTTTCTTTTAAGCAAGGTGAGATATATATGAAACATTTTATAACTTTAAGACATGAATGCAATTGATCATGCAACTAGAACAGGAAAACAAACAAAACATAACAGAAAACAAAAAGGGAAAGGAAGTAAAAGAGAACGAGTCCACCTTTAATGGTGGCGGCTAGTGCTCCTCCTTGAGGATCTAATGTGATTCTTGATCTCTTCTATATCACTTCTTTGTCATTGATGTTCTTCCCTCATAGCCCTTTGGTCTTCCCTTATGGCACTTTGATCTTCTCTTATTTCATTGAGGGTGTTGGAGTGCTCCTGATGCTCCACCCTCAATTGTTCCATGTTAGTGCTCAGTTCTCTAAGAGAAGTTTGCCATTGATCCCAGTAGCTTTGAGGAGGAAAGTACATCCCTTGAGGCATCTCATGGCTCTCATACTGAGGCGGCTGCACAGGCTCTTGTGCATGCTTTCTAGTTTACTCCATCCTCTTCTTAGTGATGGGTTTGTCCTTCTCAATGGAGATATCTCCTTCTATGACAATTCCAGCTGAATTGCATAGATGACAGATGAGGGGTGGGAATACCAACCTTGCATTGGTGTGAGGCTTCTCAGCTACCTTGTACAATTCTTGAGGAATCACCTCATGTATTTTCACCTCACTTTCAATCACGATGCAATGAATCATGATGGCTCTGTCAACAGTTACTTCTGACCGGTTGCTAGTGGGGATGATGGAACATTGGATGAATTCCAACCATCCTCTAGTTATGGGCTCTAGGTCAACCCTTCTTAGTTGAATGGGCTTGCCTTAGGAATCCCTTTTCCACTGTGCTCCTTCCACACAGATGTCTGAGAGCACTTGATCCAATCTCTGATCAAAGTTGACTCTGCTTGTGTAAGGATAAGGATCTCCTTGCATTAGAGGCAAGTTGAACGCCAACCTCACACTTTTCAGGATAAAATCTAAGATTCTTCCTCGGACCATGGTGATCCAACTCCTTGGATTTGGGTTCACACTAGTGTCATGGTTTTTAGTAACCCATGCATTAGTCGTACTAGTATACCAGCAAGTGCACTGGGTCGTCTAAGTAATACCTGAGTGAGTCCGAGTCGATCCCACGAGGATTGTGGTTTGAAGCAAGCTATGGTTATCTTGAAGGTCTTAGTCAGGCAGATCAGAAGGTTGTTGATTTGTAAGATGGAATTACAATGTTTAAGTATAAGAATAGGAATAGAGTTTTTAGGAAAAATGTCCGAAAGGGGTAAAACCAATTGGATTAAGTAATAGGAATAGAGTTGAGAGTTGGAGTTGCTTTGTCTTTCTGAATTAACTCTGGTATTACTGCTTCCTTTTCTTTTGAGTGATTTCTTCAACGACAGGCTGTATGTGATTGACACTGGTTTAAGCAGCTGCCGATACTCCTCCAAATCTGAACCCCAGGTTTAGTGCGGATCCATTCTGATTGAGGGTGAAGCTTCTTAGGGTTCTAGCCTCTACCACAGAGACCCTAATCTCCCCGTAAATCAGTTGAACTAATGTCTTGAGAAGTCCCCAATGAAATCGTGGATTAGCCGTCTGAGAGACCTATATTCAAGCTGGTGGTTCACCATTGTCCGATGAAAGACGCACTCTGAACCCATGTAGAATGTGATAACCTTATACCAGTTCAACGCATTCATATTAATGAAGAACGAATATACATCTTTGAATCGATCAAACACAGATCGAAGAGAAACAGTAATAGTTTTATTAATTCATAGAATTTAGCAGGGCTCCTCCCCTCAACCTAGGAGGTTTAGAAACTCATGCTGAAGAGAAAATACAATCGAAAAAAATGTGAATGGTGTATGATCTCCGTGATTGATGTAAAATACACTTTAAATACTAAACAGATGACTAGTAAGGATAAAATAGTCTATTTAGTGCTAAAATTCACTTTAGGGGCCCACTTGGTGAGTGTTTGGGCTGAGCTTTGATGAGATGAACATGCCATGAGGCTCCTGGGGCATGGAACACCAGCTAGGGGGTCCTCTCTGGGCCTTTGGACGTTGGGCTCTACTCTTTGGGCACTGGACGCCTAGAAGGGGGCAGGAAGCTGGCGTTAGATGCCAGTTTTGGGCCTTCTAATCCGAAGCAAGGTATAGACTATTATATATTGCTAGAAATCTCTAGAAGTCATCTTTTCATAGCCGTTGAGAGCACTCCATTTGGACTTCCGTAGCTCTAGAAAGTCCTTCCAAATGAAAGCAGATCATATTTGGACAGCATCTGCAGTGCTTTCTCTGTCTCTGAATCAGACTTCTGCTCCAGCTCCTCAATTTCAGCCAGAAAATACCTGAAATTGCCCAAAAACAAAAAAACTCATAGTAGAATCCAAAAATGTGAATTTAACAATAAAACCTATAAAAACTTAATAAAAACTAAATAAAAACTACTAAAAACTATATGAAAATGATGTCAAAAAGTGTATAAAATATCCGCTCAACACAACACCAAACTTAAACTGTTGCTTGTCCCCAAGCAACTAAAAACACAGTAGGATAAAGAGAAAATTAAGATATAATAAATTTCTAAGTTTCAAATGAAGCTTAGTAAAAATCAGATGAGTGGAACTTAGTAGCTTTTTACTTCTGAATAGTTTTGGCATCTCAATATCCATTGAAACACATAGATGTTGGCATCTTTAGGAACTTAGAGTCCAAATGATATTATTGACTCTCTTAGTTAAGCTTATTTTGATTCTTGAACACATCTTTTTGAGTCATGGCCGTGACCCTAAGCACTCTGTTTTCCAGTATTACCACCGGATAAATTCATGCAACAGACACTTTACCTGGGTGAACCTTTTCAAATTGTGACTCAGCTTTGCTAGAGTCCCCAGATAGAGGTGTCCAGAGTTCTTAAGCACACTCTTTTTGCTTTGGACCACGACTTTAACCGCTCAGTCTCAAGCTTTTCACTTGACACCTTTATGCCACAAGCATATGGTTAGGGACAGCTTGGTTTAGCCGCTTAGGCCAAGATTTTATTCCTTTGGGCGCTCCTATCCATTAATGCTCAAAGCCTTGGGTCCTTTTACCCTTGCCTTTTGGTTTAAAGGGTTATTGGCTTTTTCAATCTGCCCTCCTTTTCCTGCATTTTTGGGCATTAATAGATATTTCTGCTTTTTATTTTTATTTTTTTTCTTTTTCGCCACTTTTTTCTTTCTTATTTCGCATGCATATATTTTTTTTCTTTTGCAACATGCTTTTTCTTGCTTCAAGAATCAATTTTTAGATTTTTCAGATTATCAATAATATTTTTCTTTTTCCTTATTCTTTCAATAGCCAACATTCTAAAATTACAACTTCAAATATGCACTGTTTATTTCATACATTCAGAAAACAAAATCAAATGACACCACATCAAACTAATTAAACTAATCTTATTTTAAACTTGAAATTCATGAATCTCCCAATTCTTTTCAAATAAAAATTTTATTTAAGCAAGGTGAGAGATATATGGAAATTTTACAACTTAGAGACATCAATGCAAATGATCATGCAACTAGAATAAGAGATCAGATAAATAAATAGACAGAAAACCAAAAAAGAACAGGAAAGGAGTAAAAAAGGACGAATCCACCTGAATGATGGTGGCCAGTGCTCCTCGTTGAGGATCCCATGTAGTGCTTGATTTCTTCCATGTCACTTCTTTGTCTTTGTTGAGGCGGTGATGAATTCATATTTGACGATGTATTTTTGTCTGATTTGAGTGGATTTCATCACATAAACCCACATTTATTCATCTAAATAGCATACTTTTGTGTTCTCTCCCTTAATTGAGCCTAATTGTGAAAACATGCTATTTTGTGCTTAATTTAATAACTTTTATCCCATTCGATGCCTTGATGAATTTTTTATGAGTGATTTCAGGTGTAATAGGTTGGAATGGCTTGATAAGAGTGGAAGAAGAGCTTGCAAGAGGGAGAAAACATGAAGAAAACAAAGGAGAAGCACACATTTGAGTGTGTATGCGCACAACCCCTTGTACGTACGCACAAGAACCACACAGCCATGTGTGCATACGCACAACATCCTATACGCGCGCACAAGAAGAAGATCAGCATGCGTGCATACACACACATCTATGCGTACGCACACGTCCCAGCACGTGACTCACTTAATGGAAATAGCTAAGGGCAATTTCTGGGCCTCCAGAGCATAGTTTTTGGACTTTTTGAAGCTGATTCTTCCTATATCAAAGGGCCTCACTCCGTGTGGAAAAAGGGGGGGGGGAAGAAATTGGGGTTAGTTTAGTATTATATAGGTTGTTTTCTAGAGAGAGAAGCTCCCCATTCTCTCTAGAATTAAGGTTTCTCAGTTTAATTTCTTGTCATTTCTACTTTCAATTCTTGTCTTAATTTACTTTTCCTTGTCATTTGTTGTTATTGCATCTTTGTTCTTTCCTTCTATTTCTTATTTCATTTCTTTTGTCCTTATGTTTATGACACTTTGTTATTTTAATTTATATTTAATGCAATTTCTATTTCATGTCATTTATTGCTTTATTGAGTTGCTATCTTTACTTTCCTTGCTTGATAGTTGTAGCATTTATTATTTCTTGTCATTTTATCATGCTTTCTTTTCATGTCCACCAAGTGTTTGACTAAATGATTGGTTGGGTTTTTATTTAGTTTTTCACACTCTTGGTTGGGAAATTAGGTGATTGGGTGAAATTGAGTTGTGGTTGTCCATTCCGCATTGTGTGAGGATTGTTAATTGGTTTGGTTCCCTTGACTCTAAGTGACCCACTAGTGTTGACTAGGACTTAGGGATTGGAATCAATTATGCCCTTTTGACTTATCCTCAATGTAGGGTTGATTAATTGGGATTAATTTACACACAATTACCATGTTTGTGGTCCATAACTAGGATAGGAATCCTTAATTCTCCAATTCCTAACAAGAGCCCTTTTTGTCATTTAATTTCCATTTGCATCACTTTTACTTACTTTCCATTTAATTTCATTCATTTTTATTTTATTGTCATTTACATTTATTGCCTCTTTCAACCAAAACCCCAAAAATCCCTCATAGCCAATAATACAACATTTCATTGCAACTCCTAGGGAAGACGAACTGGGAGTTAAATACTCTCGGTTAAAATAATTGTGACATATTGTGACATATTTAGGATTTAAACTTTGATTGTGAGAGTTTATTGTTGGTTTGGACTATACTATTAACGAAGTGATTCCTATTTTGATCAATTCTAGATCGGCAACGAATTCTCCTCTCATCAGGCGGCTGCATAGGCTCATGTGCATGCTCAAGAGGTTTGCTCTATCCTCTTCTTCTATACTTAAGAGTGGTAGAAGTCACAAAGCAGAGCTTTTGGAACACCAAACTTAAGACTTTTGCTCGCCCTTGAGCAATTATGACCAATAGGGAAGAAGAAGGTGGGGGTAGGTAGAGCTTCTGTGGGACCTTTTGGTCCTGAGAGGCTAGGGAGTTCCAGATTCCCTGCTTCTCTGCATTGGCATTTGAATGCCCAGGGACTGCTCCCTGGCTGGCGTCCAACACCAGCAATGCTCCCCTCTTGGGGCATTGAACGCCCAGCAGGGATACCTTGGCTGGCGTTCAACTTTGACACTCTTTTCGGAGTGTTCTATTTTCACCGCTGTAAATTCTGTCTCTTGACTGGTGCACATGATCATAACTCTGACACTGAAAGAAAAAAACAAAATGAAGGAAAATAACTATGGTTGAGTAAGGTTGGGTTGCATCCCAACAAATGTTTCTTTAGTGTCTTTAGCTGGACTTCATTGTACTTAGTTTAGTAACAGTGTTGAGCCTCCTCCCTCTATATCTCCTTCAAGGTAATGCTTAATTCTCTGTCCATTTACAGTGAATCTATTTTCAGGATCTTTTCCTTGAAGTTCTATGTGTCCGTAAGGTGATACTCTTGTAATCACATACGGTCCCTTCCAGCGGGATTTGAGTTTCCTAGGGAATAATCTGAGCCTTGAGTTGAAGAGCAGAACTTTCTGCCCTGGCTCAAAGACTCTGGAAGCTATCTTCCTGTCATGCCACTTCTTTGCCTTTTCCTTATAGATCTTTGCATTCTCAAATGCATCTAAGCGGAATTCATCCAACTCATTTAGCTGGAGCAGCCGTTTTTCTCATGTTGCCTTAGCATCGAGGTTGAGGAATCTAGTGGCCCAATAGGCCTTGTGTTCTAGTTCCACTGGCAAATGACAGGACTTCCCATATACTAACTGATATGCTGAAGTTCCAATGGGGGTTTTAAAAGCTGTTCTGTATACCCACAGAGCATCATCAACCTTTCTAGCCCAATCTTTTCTAGAGGCACTTACTGTCCTCTCTAGGATTCACTTTAGTTCTCTATTTGAGACTTCAGCTTGCCCATTGGTTTAGGGATGATACAGTGTTGTTACTTTATGGCGAACTCTGTAATGGCTTAAGACAGATTCCAGCTGTCTGTTGCAGAAATGAGTTCCTCCATCACTTATTAGTGTCCTAGGGACACCAAATCTACTGAAGATGTTCTTTTAGAGGAACTTTATTACTACTTTGGTGTCATTGGTAGGTGTTGCTATTGCTTCAACCCATTTAGACACATAATCTACTGCCACAAGGATGTAGGTGTTTGAGTATGAAGGCGGGAATGGTCCCATGAAATCTTTGCCCCATTTGTCAAACAACTCAATCTCTAAGATTCTTTGCTGAGGCATGCTGTGACCATGAGGAAGATTGCCAGCCCTCTAGCAACTATCACAGTTATGGACGAACTCTTTAGAATCCTTAAAGAGAGTAGGCCAGGAAAATCTACTTTGGAGTACCTTAGTGGCTGTCCGCTGATACAAGAATTATTGTCGGTCTAGAATTTCTCTTAATAGAAATAGAACTTAGTTGTAAGCATAGTTCCAAACCAACTAATAACTCTCAATCAAATTTTAAAGAATTGGTTATCACAAAGTTCAACCCCAATAAAAGTAAACCGAAGTATTTAAACCTCGGGTCGTTTCACAAGGAATGGGAAAACATATGCATCAATATTGGTTAGAATTCTGGGGTTGGGAGTCATGAGCAAGAATTTAAACTACTAAACTTCATATGCAAGGAGTCTTAAAATGCAAGGAATTAAATCAAGTAACTAAGTCAATGTATTAGCAATTTCAATCTACCAAAAGAACATATACTCCAATTCTACTCTAAGACGAAGTAAACAACTAACTAACTAAGACTATAATCAAGCAAATAGTATTTTTGGGTTTTGTGTGTGAATAATAAAAGGCACTATTGGCTAGGCATGGGAATTGGGGTTACCATCCTTGTCTATTAACCATATCTTGACAATTATGAGGAACCAAGCTCATTACATCTACCTTTATGCTTGAAGTAAGTATAATGTCTACTTCTAAGCTTGAAGTACGTTAAATGGCTTGCTCAATTTTAACTCATAAGTCCCAATCCGTCTACCAATTGACTTAGTAGAAGATTGGTGTCAATGGGTATCAATTTGACCACTAGGGCTCTCAAATCACCAAATCAATTAGACCCAATGACTCAAATTTACCCAATCCCCTTAGCCTAGGCCAAGAGTAAAAAGAACTACTCCATAATCAAGGGAAACATTTCATCAAACACGTAGTGTGCATTAATAAAAGACATATTCAAATTGCAATTTAATTGAAAACTACAAGTACCCACTAACAATTATCAAGGGAAAACAACTCAAACACCAATATTAATCATAGAAAACATCAATGCACTAGTGAAAATTCAAGATCTACAATGTTCATAAAATGAGAAGAAATTGGAAAACTACCAAGATATCAAAGTTCAAACACAAGTTCTATACAAAATTATACTAGAGAATTCAAATTGAACACTTAAAACTAGAATTAACAAAACTAATTCAGAATTCAACAAGGAAAGATCAAATCAAACTAGATCCAGAGGAGAGTAAGAGTTTCTCTCTCTAGAACATAAGAACCAAAAACTAGCCAAAATATGTGTCAAGTCTCCAATGAATGATCCCCCCTTTCCACCTAGAGTTCCTGGGTCTTTTCCATGCAGAATCCAGCTGAATTTGGGCCTGGAGATCCTCAGAAATCACCAGCCAAGATTTCATTAATAAGGTCACGTGTTGCATGTTACGCATATGCGTGGGTCACACGTACGTGTCGCCTAAGTTTCGCAATCCACGCGTACGCATAAGGCATGCGTACGCGTCGATGGGGATTTCGCCAATGCACGTGAATGCGTCGCTCTCGCGTGCCATTCCTAGCTCCTTGCACCCACGCGTGCGCGTGGACTACGCATTCACGTCGTAGCCAATTTTCTAAAGCTCAATTATGCAGGTTCCTTCCACTTGTGCATGCTTCCTTTCTCTCTTCTAGGCCATTCTTACCCTATAAACTCTGAAACACTCAACAAACATATCACGAAATTGAATGATAATAGAAGGGGATCAAAATATGGCATTTTTAACGCAAAAGAAGCATGTTTTCCATCATGAAGCAAAATTAGGAAGAGAACACAAAACCATGCGATTTCTATGAATAAGTGTGGAAAATATTGACAAACCCCCCAAATTCTACACAATATAAACCACAAAATTGGGGTTTATCTTCCGCTCACCTCCAAAGTGTCCTCCATAGTCAGAGCCATGGCAATGCCGTAGAATTCTCTGTGTCTCTCCTTGATTATTCCATCCGAGCATCTCTTAAAGAGATATGGCTCATCCCATAGGTAATATTTTGCATCATGCATGAGTTTCCGGGCTTGCTGCCTAGTAAACTCCTTGAAAATGAACCGTATAGCCTTATAGTTTGTAATTTCTACAAACCAAGGTGCTGTCCAGATGGCATAGAGTTACTCATCTGGGAAGGATTCGGATATGTCAGTAGAGGGAGAAAAAGTCCCTGCTACTGGCTCAATCTGGGACAAGTGATCAGCCACCTGATTTTCTGTCCCTTTTTGGTCTCTAATTTCTATATCAAACTCTTGCAGGAATAACACCCATCTTATAAGTCTGGGTTTAGAATCCTACTTAGTGAGTAGATATTGTAGAGCAGCATGGTCAGTATAAATAATGACCTTAGATCCTTCTAGATAGGATCTGAACTTGTCAATGGCATAGACCACTGCAAGTAGCTCCTTTTCGGTAGTAGTGTAGTTTTTTTGCACATCATTTAATACATGACTAGCGTAATAAATGACATGCAGAAGCTTGTCATGTCTCTGCCCTAGGACTGCGCCAATTGCATGATCACTTGCATCACACATTAACTCAAATGGCAAGTCCCAGTTGGGTGCAGAGATGATAGGAGCAGTGGCAAGCTTGGCCTTCAGAGTTTCAAAGGCATGCAGTTATTCTTGGTCAAAGACAAATGGAACATTAGTAGCCAAGAGATTACACAGAGGTTTAGCGATTTTTGAAAAATGTTTTATGAACCGCCTGTAAAACCTTACATGTCCTAGGAAGCTTCTGATTATCTTAACACAAGTAGGTGAAGGTAAGCGTTCTATCACTTCCACCTTAGCTTGATCTACTTCTATCCCCTTGTTTGAGATTTGATGCCCAAGAACAATGCCTTTAGTTACCATGAAGTGGCATTCTCCCAGTTTAGAACTAGGTTTGTTTCTTGGCATCTTTTCAGGACTAAGGTTAGATAATCAAGACAGGAGTCAAATGAGTCTCCATAGACAGAGAAGTCATCCATGAATACTTCAAGGAATTTCTCTACCATATCAAAGAAGATGGATAACATGCATCTACGAAAGGTGGCAGGCGCATTACACAGGCCAAATGGCATTCGTCTATATGCGAACACGCCAGATGGGCATGTGAATGTTGTCTTCTCTTGATCCCATGGATCTACTGCTATTTGATTGTACCCGGAATATCCATCCAGGAAACAATAAAAAGCATGACCTGCTACTTTTTCTAGCATTTGGTCAATGAAGGGTAATGAAAAGTGATCTTTCCTAGTGGCGTCTGATAAACCCCATTTGTAGGGTTTATCTTGTATTGATTCTAGGGGATTTTATGACCTTTTACCCACATTTATTCAATGAAATAGCATGGTTTCATGATTGTCTCCTAATTTGTGCTTAAGTGTGAAAACATGCTTTCTAGGTCCTTAATTAGCTAAATTCAATTCACCTTTGATTCCACTAGATGCCTTGATTTGTTTGTTAAGTGATTTTAGGTTTTAGGAGGCAAGGATTAGATCAAGGGAAGGAAGAAAAGCATGTAGAAATGGAGAACTCATGAAGAAATGAAGGAATCGCAAAAGCTGTCAAGCCAACCTCTTCGCACTTAATCGACCATAACTTGAGCTACAAAGGTCCAAACGATGCAGTTCCAGTTGCGTTGGAAAGCTAACATCTGGGGCTTCGAAATGATATAAGATTTCCCATAGTTGTATCAAGAATAAGGGCGCGCACGCACACGGTACGTGTATGCACCGATGGGTGCACATGATTTACTAAATGCAACTCGTGGCCAACGATTTTAGAAGCCTTGTGGGCCCAATCTAACTCATTTCTGATGCTATTTAAGCCAAGGATTGAAAGGGAATTAACATACATTTGATCATTAGTTTAGTTTAGAGTAGTTTTGGAGGGAAAGTTAGTTTTTAGAGAGAGAAGCTTTCACTTCTCTCTAGGATTAGGATTAGGTTAGATCTAGGTTAGAATTTCTTAGATCTAGGTTAATTTCATGCTTTGATTTACTTTTCCTTTACAATTTCTTGTTCCTCTACTCTTCCTCTCTCTAATTTTGTATTTCATTCTTGTAATTGCCTACTTTGTTGTTGATGCACTCTTTCTTCTTCTATTTTTCTTTAATGCAATTTATGATTCATGTTCCTTTATTGTTCATTTGATTTATTGTTGTTTAATTCCTTGCAATTGAGTAGTGTAGATTTACTTTCCTTGCAATTTTACTATGCTTTCCTTTTGTGCCTTCCAATTGTTTGATAAAATGCTTGGTTGGATTTTAGAATAGAATTTTATGCTCTTGGTTTGGGAAGGTAACTTAGGAACTCTTGAGTTGCTAATGTCCAAGTGATTGACGATTAGGAGCCATTAACGCTAGATCTCACTAATTGATTTGGTGGAGAACTAGGACTTATGGTATTGGATTGACATAGCTCATTTGACTTTCCTTTATTAGTTAGAGGATGACTTAATGGGGTTGATCCTTGCCAATTCTCATGTTGTGGTTAGTGATTAGGATAGAGATCCTTGACCACCAACCTTTGCCAAGACCTTTTTAGTTGTTAGTTTATTTTCATTGCCATTTATATTTCATGTCTCTTATTCTAAAAACCCCAAAACATACCTCATAACCAATAACAAGACACTTTGTTGCAATTCCTAGGGAGAACGACCTAAGGTTTAATACTTCGTTTTATAATTTTAGGGGTTTGTACTTGTGACAAACAATCTTTTGTATGAAAGGATTATTTGTTGGTTTAGAAACTATACTTGCAACGAGAATTTATTGTGAATTCTAGACCACATAAAAGTTCTCTCATCAGCGTCATTGAGTCTTCTGTAGTCAATGCACGTACGCCACCTTGTAACTGTCCTTTTAGGGATCAGCTCATTCTTTTCATTATGAACCACTATCATCCCTCCCTTCTTAGGGACAACTTGGATAGGGCTCACCCAAGGGCTATCAGAAATGGGATAAATGATCCCAGCCTCCCAGAGTTTAGTGACTTCCTTCTACACTACTTCCTTCATAGCTGGATTCAAACGCCTCTGTGGTTGTACCACTGGTTTGGCATTATTCTCCAATAGGATTTTATACATGCATCGGGCTGGGCTAATGCCCTTAAGGTCACTTAAAGTCCACCCAATGGCGATTCTATGTGTTTTGAGCACTTTAATGAGTGCTTCTTCTTCCTGTGTCTCTAAGGTAGAGCTTATGATCACATGAAAGGTATCTCCATCTCCCAGAAATGTATATTTCAAGGAGGATGGTAGTGGTTTAAACTCAAGCTTTGGAGGCTTCTCCTTTTTCTCAGAGGTTTCCAGAGGTTCCAGTAAATTAGGCTGAGTATCCTCAAGGATATCATCTAGCCCTTCCTTAAAGCTTTCGGCCATGTTGACTTCTTCCACTAGGGAATCAATGAAGTCAACGCTCATGCATTCCTCAGGAATGTCTGGATGCTGCATAGCCTTGACAGCATTCAGTACGAAATTTTCCTCATTGACTCTCAAGGTTACTTCCCCTTTTTTAACATCAATGAGGGTCCGTCCTATAACTAGGAAAGGTCTTCCTAGGATAAGGGATGCACTCTTGTGCCTCTTCATGTCCAATACCACAAAGTCAGTGGGAAAGGCAAAGGGTCCAACCCTAATAATCATATCTTCAACTATTCATGATGGTATCTTAATAGAACCATCAGCAAGTTGAAGGCACATGCGGGTTGGTTTGACTTCATTAGTCAAACTAATCTTCTTTATTAGTGAAGCAGGTATTTGGTTGATGCTTGCTCCAAGGTCACATAGAGCAATCCGTGTACAAGTATCACCTAGAGTACATGGTATCATAAAGCTTCCAAGGTCTTTAAGCTTCTCTAGTAAGCTGTTCAGAATGATTGCACTACATTCCTTAGTGAGGAGGACTGTTTATGTCTCTCTCCAATCCTTCTTATGACTTAAAATGTCCTTCATGAACTTTTTATAAGAAGGTATCTGTTCATACCCTGGGTCGAGTTGTTCGACCCGGGTTGAGTCCATCGACCTCTTCAGGTCAAAACAACCCGACCTCTTCTCAAAAAGTTCGGTCAAATCACCAGCAAAGCCCAGAAAAGGGCCCAAACAGAGGAAACACGACCCAAGTCCAAAGGCAGCTCAGGCCTAGAGAGATAAGGGCAGTTCTCTTAAAGATAAAGATAACTCCACTCAAAGATAAGATAAGATAACAATCTTATCTCCAGGAAAGATCATTCTACAACATTCTGCTTAAAGCCCATGCTAACTTAAGCATCAGAGTCTCTTGCAGGTACCAACACCCTCCGGTGATGAAGGATCAGTAACATCTCCAGCTCCACCATATCCAACAAGTTGGACACGACAGATCTGGCCACCACAGCAGATCTCATCCGAGATCGACCTTCAGTTTTAGGTAACCCTCGGAACATTGGCGTTGTTGCCGGGGAACCTGGAAGTCATCCCATCATCATGGCGGACAACCATGACAATGACCATGACTCTGATCTAGAAAACAGGACGCCGCATAAAAACGCAGACACCACACCAAAAGATACTTCTCAACCAAACAAAGACAAGAATTCGCCAAGTCCGGAAATTACGGAGGCTCTTCAAGCTCATCAAGATCACCTCAAACAGCTCGAGAAAGAGGCCGAGCATCAACGGGAAGCCAAGAGAGACCTACGAAGGGAAACCAGGCGATGCCGAGAATTAGAGGACAAGCTCCTAAAGCTGGAAGCCGATCTCAAAACCAAGACTACCTGATCTAGTCATGAAGATAAGCCCCACAAGGATCAAGACCCATTCACCAAAGAGATCATGAAAGCCAAAGTCCCAAAAGACTTCAAAGCTCCCGACATGACCCCGTACGATGGAACATCAGATCCAAGCCATCATCTTAGCAACTTTAGAAGCAGAATGTATCTCACCAACACCTCGGATGATATTCGATGCAAAGCCTTCCTAACAACCCTAACAAAAATAGCAATTAAGTGGTTCGACAGTCTGCCCCCGAGATCCATCACAAGTTTCGATGACCTAGCCAAGAAATTTCTTGCCAAATTCTCCATCTAGAAGGACAAAACCAAGCATGCCCCAAGCTTATTGGGGATCAAGCAAGGAGATCGGGAAAGTCTTCGCAACTATATGAAAATATTCAACAAAGCATATTTGGACATACAAAGTCTGCCAACAGAGGCAGCAATTATAGGCCTCGTCAATGGCCTACGAGAGGGACCTTTTAGTCACTCCATATCAAAAAAACATCCCACATCTCTAAATGAAGTGCAAGAACGAGCAAAGAAATACATCAACATGGAGGAAAACTCTCAAATAGGAGAGACCTCAAAATCTGAATTCTCCTACTCGTCTCGGGATAAAGATAAAGAGTCCAAGAAAAAAGAAGACCAACACGGAGAGAAGATTAAGAAATACCACAATTACACTCCCCTTCGGGTGTCCCTTGTGGAGGTTTACCGAGAAGTATGCCACACTGAGAAGATTCCACCACCTCGAGCAATTAAAAAGCAAAAAAGAGGCAAAAATCGGACAGAATATTGTGAGTACCATCGAATCTATGGACATCCCACCAACGAGTGCTTCGACTTGAAGAATGTCGTAGAAAAATTGATGAGAGAAGGGAAACTAGATCGGTACTTAGCCAGCAAAACATATGAGCCCAGAAAAAGAAGAAGAGACGAAGAAGTCGGACGAACTGAACGACCACTTCGTACCCCAGAGAGACATGTCCACATGATACATGGAGGATTTGCGGGAGGAGGAATCTCAAAATCATCTCGCAAAAGACACCTTAAAGAAGTATATCATGTCGAGGGAGGAGAAGAAGCACCCGACCTCCCTACTATTACTTTCACTAAAGAGGACGCGGCTGGCATCATCTCGGGATATGACGATCCCATGGTCATCACTAGCATATTGGCCAACACTAACCTCGACCGCACACTGGTGGACCGAGGAAGCTCGGCTAATATCTTGTTTAAAATTGCCTTCGACAAACTCGGCCTAGAGGAAAAAGAGCTCAGAGCATACCCGAACAACTTATTTGGACTAGGAGATACTCCAATCCAACAACTTGGAAACATTTCACTACACACAACCTTTGGAAAAGGAAACCGGTCAAGGACACTCAACATAGACTACATCGTGCTCGACGTGAGTTCAGCTTACAATGCCCTAATAGGTCGGACAACGCTAAATCAACTCGCTGCAGTAGTCTCAACTCCACATCTATGCATGAAGTTTCCAACTACAGAAGGGATTACTACGATAAAAGGAGACCAAAAAATAGCGTGCCGCTGTTACAATGAAAGTCTGAATCTCAAAGGCAAAGGAGAAGAAATCCACACCATCGAACTCGGGGGAATTCGAGGTCGGGAAGAACTTCGTCCACAACCTGAAGGTGAGATAGAAAAAGTCCAGATCAGAGATGTCCCAAAATAAACAACCAATATTGGCGCAATCCTAAAAAGAGATGTAAAAGAGTCCCTGATACAATTCTTAAAAGATAACGTCGACCTCTTCGCATGGAAGGCCGCAGACATGCCGGGCATAGACCCCAAACTAATGTGCCACAAACTGGCAGTATATCCAAGATCTCGGCCAGTACGACAGAGGCATAGAAAGCTCAGACCGGAAAGATCTCAAGCTATGGAAGAACAGGTACAAGCTCAACTAGAAGCAGGATTCATAAGAGAATTCAAGTACCCACTATGGCTAGCCAACATTGTCCTGGTAAAGAAATCAAATGGGAAGTGGTGGATGTGCCCCGACTACACCGATCTCAACAAAGCTTGCCTAAAAGATCCCTAACTACTCCCAAGTATCGACGCCCTAGTGGATGCCTCCTCCGGATACAAATACCTCTCGTTTATGGATGCTTATTCGGGATACAATCAAATCCCGATGTATCCACCTGATCAAGAAAAAACCTCATTCTTAACGCCAAAAGCGAACTACTGCTACGTCGTCATGCCATTCGGACTCAAAAACACCGGAGCCACGTATCAAAGATTAATGAACAAGGTCTTCGCAGACCATATCGGGAAACTTATGGAAGTATATGTTGACGACATGTTAGTAAAAACACAAAGTGAGGAGTCATTACTGTCCGACCTCGCCTAAGTGTTCAATGCAATAAGAAGGTACGACATGTGACTTAACCCTGCGAAATGCACCTTTGCAATAGAAGCTGGCAAATTCCTGGGTTTCATGCTCACACAAAGAGGAATCGAAGCAAACCTGGACAAGTTCCGAGCCATACTCGACATGAAAAGCCCGAACTGTGTCAAAGAGGTGCAACAACTCAACGGGCAACTGGAAGCCTTGTCCAGATTTTTAGCCGGATCAGCCATATGATCTCTCCCCTTCTACGCCACACTAAAGAAGGGAAAGAAGTTCGAATGGACACCTGAGTGCGAACAAGCCTTCCAGGAGTTTAAAATATTCCTGGGATAACCACCAATTCTCACCCGACCACGGGAAGGATAAGCACTCATACTATAACTTGCAGTAGGAAGTCGGGCAGTAGCTTCAGCACTAGTTAGGGAGGATGAAAGTGGACAATAACCTGTATACTTCATTAGCAAAGCACTACAGGGATTCGAGCTGAACTATCAAAAGATAGAGAAGTTTGCTTACGCTCTCATACTAACTTCTCGAAGACTTTGCCCATACTTTCAAGCTCACACCATCAAGGTTCGGACCAACCAACCCATGAAAAGCATTCTACAGAAAACAGATTTAGCAGGAAGAATCCTACAATGGGCAGTCGAGTTGTCTGAATTCGACCTTCAATATGAAGCTCGGACAGCCATCAAATCCCAATATCCCACCAATTTCATCGCAAAGTATACTAACACCCCATAAGTCCTTAAAAATTGGAATCTTTATGTGGACGGCTCCTCAAATAAAATTAGGAGCGGAGCAGGTGTGATAATAGAAAGTAATCAGGGAACCCAAATCGAACTCTCCCTGAAATTTGAGTTCCCTGCTTCCAATAACCAGGCTGAGTACGAGGCGTTATTGGCTGGTTTGAAGCTGGCTAAAGAGGTGGGTGCCCAAAAACTTGTCATCTTCAGTAATTCACAGGTTGTCACCTCGCAAATAGCAAGGACCTACCAAGCTAAAGACCCTGCCATGAAAAGGTACCTGAACCAAAACAAAGAACAACTTGGACAATTCAAGGAATATGAGATCTGACATATACCTCGGGAACAGAATGCCCGAGCTGACGCACTCTCAAAATTATCCAGCACCAAACCAGGGGGCAATAATAGAAGCCTCATCCAGGAAAAACTGCAGAACCCGTCAATCTTGGAAGAAGAAAAAATCCTAGCCATATCAAGTTAGGATCAAGGATGGATGACTCCCATAATCAACTACCTCAAATCAGAGATACTCCCTACAGATAAAAAGGAGGCAAAGAGGTTAAAGCGGGAGGCACAATATTACACCATCATAAACAACATCCTATACAGGAGAGGGATTTCGACGCCCCTACTAAAATGTGTACCAACCTCTAACACAAAACAGGCCTTGGAAGAGATACACAGTGGCACATGTGGCAATCATCTCGGAGCTCGAGCTCTTGCTAAGAAAGTACTCCGAACCGGATTCTTTTGGCCGACTATGCAAAAGGAAGCAACCGAGTTCGTCAAGACATGTCCACCATGTCAAAAACATGCTAACCTCCACATCGCCCCACCAGAGGAGCTCATCAGCATAAGATCACCTTGGCCATTTGCAAAGTGGGGACTCGACCTCCTTGGGCCCTTCCCTCAAAAATCGGGATAAGTCAAGTTCCTCATCGTTGCGGTAGATTATTTTACAAAATGGATTGAGGCAGAGCCCCTAGCCAATGCCACTGTGCAAAGAAGTCAGAAATTCTTATATAGAAACATTATCACAAGGTTTGGGGTTTCTTACTCCATTACCACGGACAATGGCACTCAATTTACAGACACAGGCTTTAGAAAGTTGGTAGCCGACTTGAAAATAAAGCACCAATTCACATCCGTAGAACACCCACAGGCTAATGGACAAGCATAAGCTACCAATAAAGTCATATTAGCTGGGCTAAAATGGAGGCTACATGATGCAAAGGGAGCCTGGGCTAAAGAGCTCCTATGGGCATATCGGACAACTCCACACTCCACCACAAGGGAATCACCTTTCCGATTGGCTTATGGAATAGAGGCAATGATCCCGGTAGAAGTCGAAGAAGGATCTTCCAGAACGATCCTCTACAGCGAAGAAGCCAATTCCCAACTTCAAGGGGAAGAGCTCGACCTACTCCCAGAAATCCGAGAAAGAGCTTGGATTAGAGAAGAGGCGTTAAAATGTCGCATGGCCTCAAGGTACAATCGAAAGGTAATGCAGCGAAGTTTCGCCAACAATGACCTTATCCTAATTTGAAATGATATCGGAACAAGTCGACCCAGAGAGCGAAAGCTAGCGGCTAACTGGAAAGGACCCTACCGAGTCACAGAGGTACTGGGAAAAGGCTACTACAATGTGTCCAAACTTGAGGGGCGAGAACTACCAAGGTCATGGCACGCTTGCAACCTAAGAAGGTATTATAGTTAGGAAGTAATAAAAGATCTTAGGACAAGGCGCACTCTTTTTCCTGAAAAGGTTTTTTAACGAGGCACCAAGACAAGATCTGCAAAATTACCTGACATAGAAGGCTATTGGTCGGTAAGGTGAAATCCAAATTCACCAACCGATCATGATGAAAAATAAATTCATCGTCCGATTTTGACAAAGATTGGCAAGGCAAACACGCCGCCCGATTTCTACAAAATAGACAAGATGAAAATGCGGTAAAAACAGATTAATGCCAAAAGTTATAAAAAGTAACCCGTAAAAAGGGATTACTAAAAATAACTCGGACCAAGCCAACGTGAAGAAGTCGGACGAATCAATTAAAGCCACAAAAGTTATAAAAAGGTGATCCATAGAAAGAGGCTTGACGAGGTCTTAGAAAAAGTGGATTGCTAAAAATAATTTAGGATGGACCGACATAAAGAAGTCGGACCAGCTTGATCAAAGTGATCAAAAGTTATAAAGTAAGCCATAGAAAAGGGGCCTGGCCAGCCCTGAAAATGGATTACTAGAAATAACTTAGAAGTGACCGACATAAAGAAGTCGGCCCAAGCCAACTAAAAGCTACAAGGTTATAAAAAGTAATCCATAAAAAGAGACCTAGAAAGGTCCAACTAAAAATGGATTACCAGAAATAACTTAGAAATGACCGACATGAAGAAGTCGACCCAAACCAATTAAAGCAATAGAAGTTATAAAAAGTAAATCCAAGGGATTACTAAAAATAACTTGCGAAGACTAAACGAAAGAAGTTGACCAGCAGAAGGCTTGCACTAGAAGGGACACAGCTCGACCCAAAGAAAGACACGACCTCTCCCAAAATCAATTCACAAGTGTACTATGAGAATACTAAAAAAACAGTCAAACAAGGCTAGCCTCAAAGGTCACTTCGACCAAAGCAGGAAATAAACCAACACAAAGGAAATCAAAAAGATGTCGGGCAGCAAAAAGCTCCAACACTCTTAAAGATTCCTGGAAGCTCCAAAAAGACTACAAACAAAACACATTAAGAAGAAAAGCAAAGCTACTACAATCAACACTCAGAAGGCCACCCAAAGGTCGACCTCAAGAGTTCAAAGGCATTTGTTTTTCTAAATAAAGTTGCTAAAGAAAGAGCAACTACAAAGTCAAACCACTACAAGCTACAGAAAATAGAGTTTAAAGACCCACAAACCGGGCCTTTAAGTTACATAAGCAAAAACTACAAAGTATTCAAAGATTCTCCAGTGGCGGCATCTCGAGGCGAATGAGGACGAGTCTGGAGGGGGATAGCGTCGACGGTCCCATCCAACCAGTTCAGGATCTGAACATCAGGATCTGACTCAGGGTGGTTGACCTCAACTGCAGGAGTTGGAGAAGTCGGGGCAACAGAAGCCTTGGTGGATAGCTGATAAACCACTATTTTATGGTTTATATTGTGTTTAATTGTGTGGTTTTATCATGATCCTTACCCACTTATTCATTAATTTAGCATGCATTTATATTTCCTTCCTGAAATTATTATATGATTGAAAACTGCTTCCTAGAGACTTTTAATTACGCATTTTAATTCTCCTTTATTCCATTCGATGTCGTGATCTGTGTGTTAATCGTTTAAGGCTTTATAGGGCATGAATGAGTTGGAGATTTGAAAGGAAGCTAGCAAAAATGGAAGGAACACAAGAAATTAGGGAGATAACCAGCAAGAAGTGACGCGGCCGCATGGCTCATGCGACTGCGCGAAAGAGGAGAAATCGCAGTGACACGGCCGCATGGCTCACGCGACCGCGCAGACTGGAAAAGCACGAGTGATGCGGAGGCGTGGATGACGCGATCGCGTGACATGCACGATCTGCATAATCTGCAGGATTCGCTGGGGACAATTTTGGACCCTATTTTGACCCAGTTTTCGGCCCAGAACAGCAGACTAGAGCCAGAGAACATGCAGAAACCAAAGACAACATTCATTCTACACAAGTTTTAGTTTTCAGATCTAGTTTTACTCCTCCCCTAGGTTTTTCTCTCTAGACATTGATAGTTCTTAGGATTTTAGTTTCTCTAGCTTTTTGTATTGGGATATTGAGAAGAGTTATTACCTCATCAAGACTTCGTCATTCTAGTTCATTTTCTTTACTTGGCTTACTCTTCCATGTTATTTGCTTTGTTTAATTTTACCATTGGAATATTCTTAGGATTATTTAATACAAGGATCACTTTTATTTTTAATTGACTATTTTTAATTTTTATTTACAATGTATTTCTTTAATTCCTTTTCATATGCTACGAACTTTACCTTTACAATGAGTGAATAATTCCCTAACTTGATGGGGAGTTGATTGAAAGGAACCCTTGAGTTGGAAGATTCAAGAGAAAGATTGTAATTGGGGTATTATTGGTTTGCTTTCTAGTTCCTGACACCAATCCTCCCAAGAGTGGATTGGGACTTGTGGATAGAACAGTATTCCAACTTGTTTTACCTTCCCTTACTTAGTAAAGGATAACTAAACGAAATAACTCTCAATTGTCAATTAATCTTAAGAGTGTTCTATCAAGAATAGGGCTTCCATGTAATCAACTCCCAGTCAAGGCTTTTATTTACATTATTCAATTTCATCAATTTAATTTCCTGTTTACTCAACTCAAGCCTTTTTGAAAACATCTGATTAATAAAATCGCACCCTTTCCTGCAACTCGTTGGGAGACGACCTGGGATTCAAACTCCCAGTATTTTAAATTTCAATTTTCTGTAACACCTTTCTAAATTGAGCGGTGGATTTCTGGCGAGTTAAGAACTATACTTGCAACGCATATATTCTAATAATTTTTAATTCACCAATTTCTGCCCGCATCAATTTTTGGCGCAGTTACCGGGGAGTTGCAATAGAGTGCTAAAGTTATTAATTAGAATTTATTTATTTGCATTTTATTTTATTTTGCTCTTATGAGCTGCATGTTTCTTTCGCTAGATGACGCGTTCACTTCCTGATCCACGCTTGCCAGTATTCGATCCTGAGATTGAAAGAACCATCTCACGAATAAGGCGAGCTCGGCGTCGGTTAGTCCTCTCTGAGGGCGGATTTGAAACGCCATCTGAGGAAGAAACCAGCCCCCGTTCTACTGATTCGGTTGATTTACGTACAGGTAACATGGCGGCAGCCAGAAGAGTTACCATCCAGGAGGAAGGAGCCCCTGATTTTACAATGCAACCGTTTCAAGCGCATCACCCAGCGGTGGCTACAGATTTCGAAATAAAGACCGCACTGCTCAATTTGATGCCCAAGTTTCATGGCTTACCTACTCAAGAGCCTATCAAGCACCTGAGAGATTTCCAGGCAGCCTGTTCTACTGTCAGGCGAGATGGTACAGATGAAACTTCAATTCTGCTAAAGGCTTTCCCGTTTTCTCTTGAGGGAAAAGCAAGACAGTGGTACTACACTCAACCCCTAGCAAATGTATCCAACTGGGATACGCTCTGAAAAGAGTTTTTGGAGAAATTCTTTCCATCTGAATTTACTGATAAACTGAGGAAAGATATTTCCATGATTGTTCAAGATGACAACGAGACTCTCTTTGAATACTGGGAGTGCTTCAATAGTCTTCTAGAAGCATGCACCCACCACATGATTGACAAGATAGTGTTACTCAGCTACATCACACAGGGCATGAGGCCCAAAGATAAGACCACATTGGAAAGTGCTAGCAATGGGTCTATGAAAGAGTACAAGACCACCGATGAGGCATGGCAATTGATCAGCGACTTAGCTGAATCTACTAGGAACCACAGATAGAAGTAAGGCCGTTCAAAAGCCGTTGCAGAAGTATCCTATAGCAGAGAGACCGCTGCTCTAACTCAGAGTATCTGTGAAATGACCAACTTGCTGAAGCAAATGCAATTGAATCAACAACAAGTTCAGAAAGCTCAACCTCCTTCACCACAGCAAAACCAACAGTTAGTCCCACAGAGAGTCTGTGGAATTTGTGCTGATTATAGCCATTATATTGATGAATGCCCGCAACTCCAACAGGAAGACAACATGGTGGCATCCACTCATAACTTCTATGACCGCCCCAACCAAGGGTACAATCAAGGTGGAAATAATAACCATGGATGGCAGGACAATTCTAACCAGAATTGGAGGGACAACAATAACAGAGGAGGCAGAGATAATCAGGGAAATCAGAGGTGGAATAATAACAACAACAGGCAGCAGAACCAACCTTATAGAGCACCTCACCTGAGGCAGTCCCAAGGACCACAGAATACCCAACAGTAGACCTCTCAATTTACTCACCCTTCTTCATCTCCTAATGAAGAGTTACTAAAATTTTTTGAGCGAAGTCAACAGACCATGGAAAATAACATTAATGCCAGTCTGAATGGTCTGACCGCTACTTTTCATGCTCTTGTCTCACAGATTGGATCAATGCAAAATTCCAATAACCAACCTTCAAGTTCCACTGGAATTCCCTCCCAACCATTACCCAATCCGAAGGGGGGCATTAATGCCATCACCCTAAGGTCCGAACCACACTGCAGGAGAGGAATCAGGAGGAGCCAAGCCCACCAGAGCAAGCCTCAGCTTAAGAGGTCATAGGAATAGAAGATGTTGAAGAGGAAGAAGACATATAGGACATAACTGAAAAAGAAGAAGCCCAACCACAGGAGGAAGTACCAAGAGGCACAGACACTACAGAAAATACCACTCCCATTCCATTTCCACAACTTGCAAGGAAGCCCAGGAAGCAGCTGGAACCCGATCCCAAAATGGTAGAAATATTCAAAAAGGTTGAGGTAACTGTTCCTCTTTTTGATGTTATTCAACAAGTACCTAAATATGCAAAGTTTCTAAAAGATTTATGTATATATAAGGACAAAATTCATGAATTAGAAACTATTCCTTTAGGTAGTTCCATATCTGCTTTAATGGGAGGATTACCTGAGAAGTGTAGTGACCCAGGCCCTTGTATAGTTAGTTGTACTATTGGTGGAGTAGTAATTTATGATTGCATGTGTGATTTAGGAGCGTGTGTTAGTATAATGCCCTTGTCTATATATGATATTTTGAGGCTCCCTCCCTTAAAAAGGTTGGCAGCTCGTTTTGTGTTAGCAGATAAAAGCATTATTACAGTGGCTGGAGTTGCTGAAGATGTTTTAGTGAACATTAAAGGGCTTACATTTCCCACTGATTTTTATATCTTGGAGATGCCCCATAATGACTCAGATAAGCCATCATCAATCCTACTTGGGAGACCATTCCTAAAGACATCAAAATTCAAATTGGATGCTTTTTTGGGAACATAATCTTTTGAAATAGATGGCCACATAGTAATCTTCAATCTGAATGGAGTCATAAACAACCCTCCAGAAGATCATTCTATCTTTCAGTGTGATGTCATAGATGAAACTGTAGCTGCAGTTCACAAGGAAGAGTTAGAAGAGAGGCACACTGGACAAGGTCCAAGTGTGGGGATCCTCTTGATTGACAATGAGGGCACTTCGGCATTTTCACAAGTTCCAAATGATCCAGAGCCTTCCCATGATCAGAAGTTGGAATTAAAACCTCTTCCTCCACATCTCAAATATGCTTATCTCGAAGATGAGCATAATTTTCCAGTTATCATTGCAAGGGAACTTACTTCTCAACAAGAAGAGCAGCTACTTGATGTACTGAGGAGGCACAAGAAGGCAATTGGATGGAGTTTGGCAGACATAGTAGGCATCAACCCTCAAGTATATGAGCACAGAATAATTTTAAAAGAGGGAGCAAGACCTGTCCATCAACCCCAAAGAAGATTGAATCCCACTATCTTGGAAGTTGTCAAAAAGGAAGTGACTAGACTATTGGAAGCAGGTATCATCTATCCCATTTCAGATAGTGAATGGGTTAGCCCAGTACAAGTGGTACCCAAGAAGTCTGGAGTCACTACAGTGAAGAATGAGCATGGAGAGCTCATAGCAACTAGAGTTCAGAATGCTTGGAGAGTCTGCATTGATTACAGGCGTCTCAACCAAGCTACCCGTAAGGATCACTACCCACTTCCATTCATTGATCAAATGCTGGATCGCCTGTCAGGTAAATCACATTATTGCTTTTTAGATGGTTACACAGGTTATTTCCACATTATTGCTTTTTAGATGGATCAGGAAAAGACCACTTTTACGTGTCCTTTTGGGACTTATGCTTGCAAAAGAATGCCATTTGGCTTGTCCAATGCACCAGCTACTTTCCAAAGGTGTATGATGAGTCTTTTCTCTGATCTTATTGAGGACTGTATGGAAGTTTTTATGGATGATTTTAGCGTTTATGGTGATTCTTTTAGCCTTTGCTTAGATGGATTATCTAGAGTATTAGATAGATGTGTTAATACAAACCTTGTATTGAATTTTGAAAAATGTCATTTTATGGTAAAACAAGGGATTGTATTAGGACATGTGGTATCTAATAATGGCATTTCTGTAGACCCAGCAAAGGTGAGTGTTATTTCTAGTTTACCTTACCCCTCTTCTGTGAGGGAAGTCCGTTCGTTCTTTGGCCATGCAGGTTTTTACAGGAGATTCATAAAGAATTTTAGTAAGGTAGCACTTCCCTTATCCAGATTACTACAGAAGGATATTGAGTTCGAGTTCAGTGAAGATTGCAAGCAAGCGTTTGATAAGCTGAAGGCCACCCTGACTCAAGCTCCAATTGTGAGAGGACCAGAATGGAGCCAGCCGTTTGAAATCATGTGCGATGCTTCCAACCATGTAGTAGGAGCAGCGCTGGCTCAGCGCGAAGGTAAGGATCCTTTTGTTATTGCTTATGCGTCTAAGACTTTAGACGCTGCCCAGTCCAATTATACTACTACTGAGAAAGAGCTTCTTGCTATTGTTTTTGCTCTGGATAAATTCCGAGCTTATTTACTTGGTACTAGAGTAGTAGTGTATTCGGACAATGCAGCTTTAAAGTATCTATTATCTAAAAAGGAGTCCAAACCAAGGCTTATACGTTCGATACTGCTATTACAAGAATTTGATTTAGAAATAAAGGATAAGAGTGGTAACCAGAATTTAGTGGCAGACCACTTGAGTCACCTTAAGCACATTAAGGATGATTCTACTCCTATAGATGATAATTTTCCATTTGATAACCTACAAGCAGTATCTGAAGTATCCCCTGGGTATGCACCTGTAGCTAATTATCTAGTTAGCCGCACATTTCCTCCAAACTTTTCTAAGCATCAAAGAGACAAGATGAAAAGCGAGTCTAAATATTATATATGGGATGACCCATATTTATGGAGATGTGGCGCTGATCAGATAATTAGACGGTATGTGCCTCAATCAGAATTCCAGTCCATCTTAGAGGCCTGTCACTCATCTGAGGGTGGAGGACATTTTGGCCCTCAAAGAACTGCTAGAAAAATCTTGGACTGTGGATTCTGGTGGCCTACTCTTTTTAGAGACGCTGCTGAATTTTGTAAATCTTGCCCCCATGCCACAAATTTGGTAATATATCCAAGAGGGATGAGATGCCTCAACAATATATGCTTTTCTGTGAAATTTTTGATGTTTGGGGCATTGACTTCATGGGTCCATTTCCAAATTCTAATGGTTATTTTTATATATTGTTAGCTGTGGATTACGTTTCCAAATGGGTGGAAGCAATTCCTACCCGCACTGATGATGCTAACACTATTGTTTCCTTTGTGAGAAACCATATTATATGTCACTTTAGATCACCACGAGCAATCGTGAGCGATCAAGGCGCCCATTTTTGTAACAGGAGACTAACAGGACTAATGAAGAAGCATGGGATAATTCATAAGGTTGCCACAGTATACCATCCTCAGACCAATTGGCAAGCCGAGGTGTCAAATAGAGAGATAAAGCGTATCTTGCAGAAGATAGTAAAGCCTCATAGAAGAGACTGGAGCACCAGGCTACAAGATGCACTCTGGGCATACAGAACAGCATACAAAACACTCATTGGGATGAGTCCTTTTCGCTTAGTTTATGGAAAAGCTTGTCATCTCCCAGTGGAAATAGAGCACAAAGCCTTTTGGGCAGTCAAGGAGTGCAATATGGGAATTGAGAAAGCCGGAGCTGAAAGGAAGTTACAACTGCAAGAACTGGAGAGCCTTTGCCTAGAAGCTTATGAGAACTCAAGACTACACAAGGAGAAGATGAAGGTTGTACATGACCAGAACATCAAGAGGAAAGAGTTCTAACCTGGGGACTCGGTCCTCCTTTACAAATCTCGACTAAGGCTCATGCCAGGCAAGTTGAGATCAAGATGGGAAGGTCCATACAGAGTAGAGACGGCCGAACCATATGGAGTTTATCACCTTAGCCATCCTTCGAGCTTGGAGCTTATCAAAGTTAATGGACATCGTTTAAAGCTGTACCATGGTGAAAAGCGGAAGAAAGACAAGGAACTCGAGATCTTCCTCTTGGAAGATCCCCACACAGCCAAAGACTGAGCTAGTGGAGTGTCCAACTTACGGACGTTAAAGCAAAGTGCTAGGTGGGAGACAACCCACCATGGTATGATCGTTCTTTTCTCTATTTCTAGTTTTCTTATCCAATAACTCTTCTCTTTATTAGTAGACTTCGTGCATCTGCATTTACATACTTTTATTTAAAAAAAAAAAGAAAAGAAAAATGCCACGCGACGTGACTGCATCAGCGACGCGTCCGCGTCGCAAGGATATGGGAGAAAAATAAAAATGAACAGAGAGTCATGCTGGAGTGTGGCTGGAGGAGTGCCAGTGGCACAAATCAGCCCACGCGACCGCGTCGCCTACGCGTCCGCGTCGTATGGGCATAATGACCTACCACGCGACCGCGTGTTGCACGCGGCCGCGTCGTACCCCATAAACTGCCTACTCACGCGATCGCATGCCCCATGCAATCACGTCACCTAAAATTTGGCATTTAATGATTTATAACAGAGAGTTGTGCGAGTGCGAGGCAACCCTCGCGCCACTGGCACAAACTGGGTCACGCGACTGTGTGACCAATGCGACCGCGTCCATCACCTTAAGCGCAAGTCGCGCGACCGCGTGCCCCATGCGATCGCGTCGCTTGCGCCACACAGCTCAACCTAAATTGCCAAATATCTTATCTTTCTCTTCTCCAAATCCTAATTTTTCTTTTCCCTCCTTATTTCTTCCTCCTCCCTTCTTCCTTCTATCTCACCTTTCACTCTCTCTCCCTCACCTCCATTAACAAGGTTTTATTTTCTTCTTCACCCTTTTCTTTTCTATCATTCTTCTTATTTTATATATTATTTTCTTTTCTTTTCTTATTCTTTTCATTATTCATATTTTCTTTCTTCTTCTTTCCTTTTTACTTGGTGTTGGAATTTTATTTGAGTCATTATTCTTCATTATATGCTTGTGGATTGTTGCAAATTGTTTGACAATTATATATTATTTTCTTTAAAGGGTTGCTTGCATGTTCACTTTAATACTTTCTATACCTTCTTCACCATGCATGCTATGTGTTTGTGAAAAATCCCGTATGGCATTATGCACTTCTCTATTATATTCTACTATTCAATGCTTGCTTTTCACAAATTTCCTTTACTATTATATTAATTGAATTTAATTGTCAATACAAACGTGATGGTTTGCTACAAAGTGATGCTTGATCTATGCTACTCATGCCCTTTGTCGGCATGCCAATAAACACCTTGCATTCACTTGTCATCATATGCACTAACTATTTTCCATTAATGATCTTTCACATGTACTCATGAGCGTGTGTTAACATCATTTACCTTTTAATGTGCATTTATAACCATCTTTTTTTGTTCTCTTCATTGCTATATATCTCTTTGAATTCAATTTACTCTCTCTTCCCTTTTCAGGATGGCCACCAAGAAAGGAAAAGAGAAAGCTACTCCCAAACCTCCAGCAAGAAGAGGAACTAAAAGAGCACTAGTGGCAGAGCCTTCTTCAACTGCAGTCAAGCTCTCAACAAAACGAGTTAAGAGGATCATAAAGGTTGATGAAAAGGAGAAAGCCTTTCGAGCTAAGGACACTGTGCGATTTTCCAATCGCTACTGTGAGCATATGTTCCCCATCCTGGCTGAAAGGAGTTACAACAACAAACACCTTCTTATCCTCCCGCCCAATATTGCTACTTTTGTTGAACCGCAAATTGAACGAAGACAATGGGGTTTCCTACAGACACAACAGAAGCAGGTCAATCTTTCTTGGGTAGTCGAGTTCTAGTCTAACTTCCACCTGCCTACCCTGCAGTCTGTCTTTGTCCATCAGAAGCAAGTCCCCATTACAGAAGAGGCTATTCAACAAGCTTTGAGTCTTCCCGCTATTCCAGAAGGATTGGACGCCTTTCAAGAAGCCGCACTCAAGCGCCAGATGTACCAATTTGACTGGGAAGCTGTTCTCAGAGTCATCGCACTACCTGGCAGCCGTTGGATCTACGGATACCATCGTACCCACCCTAAGGGAATATCAGCTTCAGCACTTACCTTGGAGGCTTGCGTATGGGCACAGATCATATCCCATTACGTCTTTCCGAGCACTCACGAGTCCTCCTTCACTGCAGACATGGCCGTTCTACTATGTTGCATCCTTACAGACCAGCCTCTAAATCTACCAAGACATATCCAGAATGCCATGGGACACGTACAAATTGCGGCAACTTACCTTTTCCTGCCTTGGTCTCAGATCTTGTCTCAGCATCCGGAGTTTCCTACAGAGCTGGAGACACCAAAGCCATGCTTCCACTGGATGATCAGTATGTCCCTAATGGGAAATACCTCCGACTCTCAGCAGCCACTACAAGCCTTCCTACTGCTCCAGTTGAAGATATTCCTTCTTCAACACCACAAGCACCTACAACAGATGAACTACTCCAGCAGATAATCAAAAGATTGGATCGGCAAGAACAGAAAGCGAAGTTAAGAGAGCGCCGTAACGAGCGCCGATTCAAACACCTCAAGGAGCTACTCAAGGGACACTTCAAGGACTCAGACACCCCGGACTCCACTTTTTTTACCAGCACAGGGAGCCATGATGGTCCCGACTGTGGAGATACTGCTACCAGCCCACCCCTGTTCCTGACAGATGGCACCGAGGACGGTGCAAAGCCTTAAGTGTGGGGAGGTCGGTCAGTACCTGACTTCCGGAGGTAATTTCTCTTCCCTAGCACCAATAAATTAGGATATTTAGTAAGATTTTCTTTCTTTTATAGAATAGGATAAATTGCATATTAATAGGTTAGTTGCATGCATGCTCCACTTGATTGAAAAGACAATAAGTTTCTTCTAAGACTCTATCTTTGGAACAAAATTTCACAAAATTTTTCATATTTTTATGATAAATTTGCTTGAAGTTGTATTTGGAACATGATGTTTGAGCTAAAGAACACACAACCTGTGAAGATTTGAGCCTTTATGCTTGGTTACATTATTTAACCATAATTATTTTATTCTTGTGTGTTTACTTCTCTATGATTATAATCTATATTTTCTTTTATCTTATATGTCCAATATTTATTATATTTATATGCTTGCACATGATTGAGGCCATCATTTGTTTAAACTCACTTATCCAAATTAAGCCTACCCTTTTCAATTACCTTTGTTAACCACTTTGAGCCTTTAAATCCCATTTGTTCTATATTTCACCACATTACTAGCCTTAAGCGGAAAAACAATTGTATATCCCAAATTGAATCTTTGGTTAGCTTAAGATAGAATTGTGTGTGCTAGTTAAATATGGGAAATTGTGGGAACAAAAGTTATTAAGGGAATGTGTCATGATAATTTAATGGGAATTTGGATACCTACTCATGTGAAACTATAAGAATTAAAAATCTATGTGCATTGATAAGCTATGTTTATTTTTACTTTAAAAAAAATCAATAAATAAATAAGGGGACAAAAATTACCCCAATGCTGAATTGAGAATTCGAAGATCAATGCACATATGATAAAAATTAAAATAAGAAGTTGATACATGAGTATGGAATGTAAAAGGGGAATTCTGGGTAGCTAGGTATGAATTCTAAGGTTATGCAAGTTATATAGGTTGGGTTGAAGCTTGGGTTAATTAAAGATTCAATTTATAAGCTCACTTGACCATACATGTATCCCTACCTACCTTGGCCCCATTACAACCTTGAAAAGACCTCATGATATTTGCATTGGTATATTAACTGTTGTTGATTGGTTAGGAGAAGAACAAAAGTTAGAGAGCATGATTAGAGAAGGATAGAGTGATTACCCTATACACTAGGGAGGTTAGAGCGTACATACATCATCAGTGAGGGTTCAATGCTTGAATTTCCATGTTCCCTGCTTTCATGAGCTATCTTCTTGCACTTTTATCTGTCTTACTGTATGATAATAGAATTAGTGGAGTTTGATTTGTAATTGTTTTGAAGAGCTTATTTACTTTTGATCAAGTGGACAAGAATCATATAGTTGCATTCATATATATATATATATATATAGGATTGCATTACATTGCATGAGTTTTTGCATGTTCATACTTATTCACTTTATCTCCTTCAATTAAGCATGAGGACATGCTAATGTTTAAATGTGGGGAGGTTGATAAACCACTATTTTATGGTTTATATTGTGTTTAATTGTGGGGTTTTATCATGATCCTTACCCACTTATTCATTAATTTAGCATGCATTTATATTTCCTTCCTGAAATTATTACATGATTGAAAACTGCTTCCTAGAGACTTTTAATTATGCATTTTAATTCTCCTTTATTCCATTTGATGCCGTGATCTGTGTGTTAAGCGTTTCAGGCTTTATAGGGCATGAATGAGTTGGAGATTGGAAAGGAAGCTAGCAAAAATGGAAGGAACACAAGAAATTGGGGAGATAACCAGCGAGAAGTGACGCGGCCGCATGGCTCATGCGACCGCGCGAAAGAGGAGAAATCGCAGTGACACAGCCACATGGCTCACGCGACCGCGCGGACTGGAAAAGCACGAGTGACGCAGAGGCGTGGACGACGCGAATGCGTGGCGAGGAAAAGCGCGAATGACGCATCCGCATGGATGATGCGATCGCGTGGCATGCGCGATCTGCATAATCTACAGCATTCACTGGGGGCGATTTTGGACCCTATTTTGACCCAGTTTTCGGCCCAGAACAGCAGACTAGAGCCAGAGAATATGCAAAAACCAAAGACAATATTTATTCTACACAAGTTTTAGTTTTCAGATCTAGTTTTACTCCTCCCCTAGGTTTTTCTCTCTAGACATTGATAGTTCTTACGATTTTAGTTTCTCTAGCTTTTTGCATTGGGATATTGAGAAAAGTTATTACCTCATCAAGACTTCGTCATTCTAGTTCGTTTTCTTTACTTGGCTTACTCTTCCATGTTCTTTGCTTTGTTTAATTTTACCATTGGAATATTCTTAGGATTATTTAATACAAGGATCACTTTTATTTTTAATTGACTATTTTTAATTTTTATTTACAATGTCTTTCTTTAATTCCTTTTCATATGCTACGAACTTTACCTTTACAATGAGTGAATAATTCCCTAACTTGATGGGGAGTTGATTGAAAGGAACCCTTGAGTTGGAAGATTCAAGAGAAAGATTGTAATTGGGGTATTGTTGGTTTGCTTTCTAGTTCCTGACACCAATCCTCCCAAGAGTGGATTGGGACTTGTGGATAGAACAGTATTCCAACTTGTTTTACCTTCCCTTACTTAGTAAAGGATAACTAAATAAAATAACTCTCAATTGTCAATTAATCTTAAGAGTGTTCCATCAAGAATAGGGCTTCCATGTAATCAACTCCCAGTCAAGGCTTTTATTTACATTATTCAATTTCATCAATTTAATTTCCTGTTTACTCAACTC
Organism: Arachis ipaensis; assembly: GCF_000816755.2. NCBI lineage: Eukaryota > Viridiplantae > Streptophyta > Magnoliopsida > Fabales > Fabaceae > Arachis > Arachis ipaensis. The sequence goes on along the minus strand of NC_029791.2, from coordinate 92,550,858 downwards.
AAACCTTTTCGAAAACATCTGATTAATAAAATAGCACCCTTTTCTGCAACTTGTTGGGAGACGACCTGGGATTCATACTCCCAGTATTTTAAATTTCAATTTTCTGTGACACCTTTCTAAATTGAGTGGTGGATTTTTGGCGAGTTAAGAACTATACTTGCAATGCATATATTGTAATAATTTTTAATTCACCAATTTCTGCCCGCATCAATGGCACAGGAGGTGGATCTACATTATCATCATCTTCATCCGGGGCAGGGACAATCTTTCCATTTTCCACAGTATTGTCCAAACTGAAGAGAGACAGGTCGAGCTCAAGAGCAAGAACGCGGACCTGATCCTTCAAATTTTCATAAGCAGAAGTCACACTGCCCACAAGATGGCCCTAGAGCTCGGCATAATCAGCTCGAGCAGATTCCAACCTCTCTCTGAGCTCTATCATCTCACCATAAGTCCGGACATAGCTATCCTTATGCTGCTGCACCATCTCTTCAACCAAATTTGCAGAAGTTACAGCCGCAGTAGTCCGAGCCTTCTCATTCTCCAAGTCAAGCTCCAACTTGATCACTCTGGCATCTAGCTCATCCTTCAACCCCTTGATCCTGTCGAATTCTGACTTGGCCTCCTCCATAAAAGCCTTTGTGGCATGAACCGGAAAATCTTGGGCAGTTTAGAACAAGGCTGCTCCCATATGTGCCATCATGATACTACTTCGGGTAATGAAGTCCAGATGTCAAAGAATGAATACATTATCAGTAGGAACAACACCATAAGGAGCAATCTAATTATCAACAAACTCCACAACATCAAAATCAGGGGCGTCCAAATTAAAAGGCTCAACAGTCCTCTATCTTTTTGGAAGAGGGCCGGCAGTCGGAGAAGAGGTAGCAGTAGAAGCTTGGGGAGGATCAACCAAATGGACTTGAAGAGTAGGAATCACCCTCCTCGGCCCAAAAGTGCTCAAGGTCAACTTTTTAGGAGGGACCTGAGAAGATCCTTCCCCAGCAGCCTTAGCCGAGATATTCTGGGCAGCTGTAGCTTTCCTCACCTTCTTAAAGGCCGTCATGGAATCATTATTCTTTACCATCTCTGAAAAATACAGTAAAAAACCAAGTTACAAAACTGGAAGAGAAAAAACAAAATCAACAAAATAAAACAAAGAAAAATAGAGAAAAAAAAGTCGGTCACTACCCAGCTCAGCTCGGAGAAGTGAGGGATTCCCTAAAAACCTTTTAGTATCAAGATGTGGAGGCTCCCCCCAGTTTTCCTCTAACACATGTACTAGAGCCTGCTCAACCTCATCCAACATCTCCCAAGTATATCTAGACACAACTACATTATTTTGCCAATCTAAAGGAAAGACGGGCTCGCCATTTTCATCCAAAAAGAAGGGCCGAGCTCCTTCAACAACTCGGACCTTGAAAAAATAGTTCTTAAAATCCCTAAAAGATTCATCATACATGGCAAAATCTTTCTTTCCCTGGGCAGCTCGGAAAGATACCCAAGAAGCCTTCTTCTTAGCCACCCGAGGTTTTGTCAAAACAAAGAGGTAAAGAAAGAGGGTTTCAGAAGGTTTAACATCGAATTCTTAGCACAACAGTTGTAAGATTTTAATGAAACCCCACAAATTTGGGTGAAGTTGGGATGGAGATACATTGCACGACCACAACAAATTTGTCTCAAAAGAAGTAAAGGGAAAGGTAATGTTCATTTGGCTGAAAAAATAGTCATAGGCATAAAAGAAGGAACGTTCCTGCTGGACCAAGGAAGGAAAACAAACCCTCTCGTCATGATCAGGCGCTACTAACTCATAATCCTTCTCTTGCTCCCGATTGCTACAAATACTATAATGTTTCCTAAGCTCCGGACAGTACTCAGAATTTACCACAGAAACACACATCAAAACGAGGGAGTCCAGCCAGTCCGACATACCCTCGGGGACTCTGGAGGATGTCTCGACAATATTTTTGCGAGAAGACATGGGTCAACTAAGTCTCACAGTAAGAAAAAGGAAAATGGGTTACGAATGAAATAGCTCGGGTAAGTCAAAGAAAGCAACTCGGGCATAAATGGATAAAAATCGGACTAAAGCACGCAAATGTTAAGAAGTCAGATATAACAACAAAAGGAAACCCCAGGACTTACACCAAATATCCAGGGGCATCCTTTGGAGGCAGTAACAGAATTAGGACTCAGGAAAAACCTACAAGCCTACATTTCGACACCTCCTAACAAGAAAATAACCCTCTTTCAACAGAGCAATACTCTGAAAGGAAAAAATCACAAACCAGAAAGTCATCAAAATCGTATCCTTTTATCTATCAGCAGAGGAAACTATTAATGCATCAAACATGCCAAAGGGAAATCATCAAAAAGATGCAAACCTTTTTTCAGAATCAAACAGTTCATCATTCCAAAACTTCAAATGCGAGGACACAATCAAAAGAAATAACAACATTCAAAGCCCGAGAAGCATCAGCTAGCAGGAAACGAGAAAAGGTGTATAAACCCTAGAAATAGTGCATATCGAAGAAACAATCAGACACAGTAGACAAAGAAAAAATTCAAGCTCTCCATCATAAAGAACAATGCAAGCGTGAAAAAGAAAAAAGAAAGAAAGAAGAAGAAAGAAAACCAACCTGCAAATGGGACGAGACTATAAGCACTGAGGAATTGAGGCAACAACGAGGCCGCACCAGATGATCACCTTTCGAAAGAATGAAAGCACCAACAGTCACCTCTGAAAATAAGGAGAAGCGCGAAGACGTGAAAACTCGGGAGCAACCGAAAAGAAAGAGTCCCAAGCAAGCCAGAAAATAGAAGGGTAAAAAATGGAGTTTCAGGAAGCGAAGAGAGAAAACTGAAAGAAAGTCTTTTGGCAATTCAAAATGAAAAGAGGCAAAACGGCAAAAAGAGGAGTTAATGGGTTATTAAAAACCCTCGCACGTTCCCAAAGCAAGAAACGCGCGTTTTCAAAGTTAAAGAAGTGAGAAAAATGATCCGCATTCAAATGGAAGCTCTACAAGAAGGGGTCGAGAATGCTCGAGCTCGGCTTCTCTAGAGAAGGATCGAAGTCCTAAACCAGGACTCGACCTCAAAAGGAAGACCACGCTCGAGCAGGGGCATTGTTCATACCCTAGGTCGAGCTGTTCGACCCGGGCTGAGTCGACCGACCTCTTCAGGTCAGAACTACCCGACCTCTTCTCAAAGAGTTCGGCCAAATCACCAGGAAAGCCCAGAAAAGGACCCAAACAGAGGAAACACGACCCAAGTCCAAAGGTAGCTCAGGCCTAGAGAGATAATGGCGGTTCCCTAAAAGATAAAGATAACTCCACTCAAAGATAAGATAAGATAAATATCTTATCTCCAGGAAAGATCATTCTACAATATTATAAATACACTAGAGTACCCAGGTATAACTCATACTCTGATTCTACTAAAAACCTGCTTAAAGCCCATGCTAACTTAAGCATCGGAGTCTCTTGCAGGTACCACCACCCTCCGGTGTTGAAGGATCAGCAACATCTCCAGCTCCACCATATCCAACAAGTTGGACACGACAGCTCCGGCCACCGCAGCAGATCTCATCCGAGATCGACCTTCAGTTTCAGGTAACCCTCAGAATAGTATCTGTTCAAGAGCTTCTGCAAAAAGGATCTTTATCTCTAATGTTCTGAGATACTCCGCAAAGCGGGCAAACTGTTTATCCCTTTCCTCTTGATAGAGTTTTTGAGGATATGGCATCTTAGCCTTATAATCATCAACCTTGGTTAATGGAGGCCGAATGCCTTGTATGCTGGAATGGGGGTTACCAGCTTTCTAAGGAGGGTTGTTATCACTGAATGACTGACCTCCCTTTCTTGGGTGTTCAACGCCCATGCTGCTACCCCCTGGGCATTTGAACACCTAGTCTCTGCCCATTCCTGGTGTTCAACGCCAAGAGGGATACCTCTCTGGGCGTTTGAACACCCAGTCTCTGTCCTTTCCAAGTGTTCAACGCCAGGGGTGGTACTTCTCTGGGCGTTTGACCGCCCAGAACCCTCTTGTGCAGAGATCTGATTATCCTCTATGGGCTTTTTGTTTTTATTGGGCTAAGGTTGGGAGCTTAAGATTTTCCCACTCCTCAGTTAAATGGCTTGGCATTCATTTGTTATCTGCTTAGATAACTGCTGCCTTGTTTTGCTCAACTGGGCTTCTACATTTCTGTTAGAAGCCTGAGTTTCTCGAAGACCCTCTTGCAGTTCCAGCATTTGCTGGGCAAGGGCTTGCAGTTCTTGAGTCAATGGGCCATCCTGCTCTGGAGAGTTAGCTTCAGCAACTACTGCCTTAACTTCTCTTTTTATAGAGGCCTCATGAGATGAGTACAGATGCTGATTAATGGCAACTGTCTCAATAAGCTCTTGGACTTCTTGAATGGTCTTTCTCATGTTTGTGGAGCCACCAGCAGAGTGGTCCAAAGACATTCTAGCCATGTCTAAAAGCCCATAGTAGAAGATGTCTAACTGTACCCATTCTGAAAATATTTTAGTGGGATATTTTCTTTGCATCCTCTTATACCTCTCCCAGGCAACATAAACAGATTCACCTTCTCCTTGTTTGAAGCCTTGGATGTACAGTCTCAGCTGGGTCACCTTTCTCGGGGGGAAGTATTGGTTTAAAAACTTGTCCACTAACTGTTTCCAAGTTTTTGAACTAGCTTTAGGCTAGTTATCCAACCACCTTTTTGCTTAATCCTTTAAAGCCAAAGGAAAGAGCAATAACTTGTAAACCTCTTATTCCACTCCCTCATTGTGTACTATGTCAGCAATACTTAAGAAATCTCCAAAGAATTCTTTAGGTTCTTCCTGAGAAAGCCCAGAATACTGGCAGTTTTGCTACACCAGAGCTATAAGTTGAGGGTTTAATTCAAAGCTACTAGCTCTGATTTGAGGTATGCTGATGCTTCTTCCATAGAAGTCAGTATTGGGATTTGTATAAGATCCCAGAGTTCTTCTGAACTCTTCATTCCCACTTAAGTTCATGATTAAGAAAGGTAGAGGATGAAGAAGGAAGAAGATAGAAGGAGTAGAAGAAGAGATAGAAGTAGATAAGATAATTTTTTTAACCAAAATTAAAATTAATTAACTAAAAAGGAAAAAAAGTCGAAAGCAAATAAAGAGATGTGGAAGAGGAGTTTTCGAAAATTGAGAGATAGAAGAGTTAGTTAGGAAGTTTTGAAAAAGAGGAAAGAGAAGATAAGTAACTAATTAAAAAGAAATCTGAATTTAAGATTTAAAATTTGAAAATTTAAATTTAAATTTTGAAAATTGATATTGAAATTTGAATTTTGAAATTTGAATTATGAAGTTTTAAAATTTGAATTTTGAAAAAGTCAGTAAGATAGAGATTTGGAAAAGTTTTGATTTTTGAAAAAGTCAAATTTTGAAAATTTAAATTTAAAAATTAAAATTTGAATTTTGAATTTTAAATTTTGAGAATAGAAATTTGAAATTTAAATTTTAAAATTTTGAAAATTGAAATTTTAAATTTTGAAATAAGATAAGATAAGATTTTGAAAAAGATGTGATTTTTTATTTTGAAAAGATTTGATTTTTGAATTTTAAAATTAAGATAAGATAAGATAAAAAAATTTAAAATTAAAATCTGAATTTTTAACTTAAAATTTCAAAAATTACTTAAAATAAAAATAAAAACAATATTTTTTTATTTTTGAATTTTATGATGAAAAAGAAAAACACAAAACACATACAAGACTAAAGAACACTCTGAATATTGACAAAAACACGAAGAACAAAATTCAAAGACTCAAAGAACACAAGAACATAAAAAGAACACCAAACTTAAAGTTTTTATAAAACCAAAAGCAAAATTTCGAAAATTAAAAGAAACACAACAAGAAAACACCAAACTTAGAAAGTGAAACCAGATTTAACCAAAGAAACTATTTTTGAAAATTTTTTTGAAAGAAAAACTCAAAAGGGACGAAAAACTCAACAAGAAAAAAAACAAAAAGACTCAAACTAAGAACAAAGATTAAATAAGAAAAATAAAAATATTTTTGAAAAAGTGTTAGAATTTTTTTTTCAAAAAATAAAAGGAAAAGAAAATAAAAATAAAAGACTCAACAAGAACACAAATAAAGTATCTCAATCAGAAAGCTAAGGATGCTTGAAAATAAACTATATGAAAAAGGTTAATTGAAAAACAGAAAATAAGAACATGGAAGACTCAATACCAAGAACAAAAATTGAACAAAGAAAAGAAAAAATATTTTTAAAAAACAATTTTGATTTTTCAAAAAATTGGAAGAAGAAAATTAAAAGTAGAAAAACTAACAAAATTAAGGAAAATACCTGATCTAGGGAGAAAGATAATCCGGTAGTTTGTCCAAACTCAATAATCCCCAGCAACGGCGGCAAAAACTTGGTAGCACGAATCCCCATACCTTCGTACTAGTGTACCAGCAAGTGCATGGGATCGTCCAAGTAATACCTGAGCGAGTCAAGGTCGATCCCACGAGGATTGTGGTTTGAAGCAAGCTATGGTTATCTTGCAGGTCTTAGTCAGGCAGATCAGAAGGTTGTTGATTTGAAAGAGGGAATTACAATGTTTAATTATAAGAATAGGAATAGAGTTGTAGGAAAATTGTCCGAAAGGGGTAAAACCAATTGGATTAAGTTATAGGAATAGAGTTAAGAGTTGGAGTTGCTTTGTTTTTTTGAATTAACTCTGGTATTACTGCTTCCTTTGCTTGTCAATGATTTCTTCAATGGCAGGCTGTATGTGATTGACACTGGTTTGAGCAATTGCCAGTACTCCTCCAGATCTGAACTCCAGGTTTAGTGCGGATCCATTCTAATTGAGGGTGAAGCTTCTTAGTGTTCTAGCCTCTACCACAGAGACCATAATCTCCCTGTAAATCGACTGAACTGATGTCTCGAGAAGTCCCCAATGAAATCGTCTGAGAGACGTATATTCAAGCTGGTGGTTCATCATTGTCCGATGAAAGACGCACTCTGAACCCATGTAAAATGTGATAACCTTATGCTAGTTCAACGCATTCATATTGATAAAGAACAGATATACATCTTTGAATTGATCAAACACGGATCGAAGAGAAACAGTAATACTTTTATTAATTCATAAGATTAAGCAGGGCTCCTCCCCTCAACCTAGGAGGTTTAGAAACTCTTTTTGAAGAGAAAATACAATGAAAAGAATATGAATGGTGTATGATCTCCGTGATTGATGTAAAATACACTTTAAATACTAAACAAATGACAAGTAAGGGTAAAATAGTCTATGTAGTGCTAAAATTCACTTTAGGGGCCCACTTGGTGAGTGTTTGGGCTGAGATTTGATGAGATCCATGTGCCATGAGGCTCCTGGGGCATGGAACACCAGCTAGGGGATCCTCTCTGGGCCTTTGGACGTTGGGCTCTACTCTTTGGGCGCTGAATGCCTGGAAGGGGGCAGGAAGCTGGCGTTGGACGCCAGTTTTAGGGCTTATAATCCAAAGCAAGGTATAAACTATTATATATTACTGGAAAGCGCCAAAGTTATCTTTCAATAGCAGTTAAAAACGCTCCATTTGGACCTTTGTAGCTCTAGAAAAGCACTTCTGATTGCAAGCAGGTCAGATTTGGACAGCATTTGCAGTGCTTTCTCTGTCTCTGAATCAGACTTCTGCTCCAGCTTCTCAATTTTAGCCAGAAAATAACTGAAATTGCCCAAAAACACAAACTCCATAGAATCCAAAAATGTGAATTGAACACTAAAACCTATAAAAACTTAATAAAAACTAAATAAAAACTACTAAAAACTATATGAAAATGATGTCCAAAAAGCGTATAAAATATCCGCTCAACAATTAGCATAGAACTCTTGCACCATTAAAATCCCAACATCCTGAATGGGATTAGTTAGGAATTCCCAACCTCTTCTCTAGATCTCTCTTCGGATTTTTGGATACTCATTCTTCTTGAGCATGAAAGGGACCTCCGGGATCACTTTCTTCTCTGCCACTACTTCATAGAAGTGGTCTTGATAGGCTTTGGTGATGAATTTCTCCATCTCCCAAGATTCAGAGGGAGTGGCTACTGTCTTTCCTTTCCTCTTTCTAGAGGAGTCTCCAAACTTGGATTCCATGAATGGTAATGGAAAGAAAAAAGCTATGCTTTTCCAACACCAAACTTAAAACTTTGCTCGTCCTTGAGCAAAAATAAAGAAAAGAAAAGAAAGGAGTAGAAGAAGAAGAAAATAGAAGAAGCTAGAGGGAGAGAGAGGGCTTGGCCTTGTGGGGTGTATAAGGGTAAGCGAGGTGTGTGTATGAAGGGTTATGAAGAGGGATATTTATAGGAGTGGGGAAGGGTATGGTTCGGCCATAGGGTGGGTTTTGGGGGAGAAATTTGATTTTGAAGTGGGTTGGGGTTGGTGGGAGTTATGATGGTTTTGGGGAAGTGGTATGGATGTGATTGGGCTAGGGTTTATAGGGAAGTGTGTATGGGGAAGTGTGAAAGTAGGTAGGAATAAGTGGGGTAGGTGAAAGATGTTGTGAGACCCATTGGTCCTGAGAGGCTAGGGAATCCAGATTCCCTGCTTCTTTGCATTGCCGTTTGAATGCCCAGGGGCTACTCCCTAGCTTGCATTCAACGCTAGCAATGCTGCCCATGAGGGGTGTTGAACGCCCAGCAGGGATACCCTGGCTAACGTTCAACTTTAACACTCCATCCAGAGTGTTCTGTTTTTACTGCTGTGAAATTCTATCTCTATTCTGACTGCTGCATATGATCATGACTCTAAATTAACTGAAAGAAAATCAAAATGAAAATAATTAATTAAGGTTGCGTTGTCTCCCAACAAGCGCTCCTTTAACGTCGCTAGCTTGATGGTTAGCTCCTTACGGAGGTGAGTATGGGCTTAGATTTTTGCCCCTTACAGTGAACTTTCTTCTGTCCTCTCATGAATGAGCTCCACATGCTCTAGAGACAAGATATGACTCACTGTATGTGGTAAGGCTGGCTTTTTAGCACCTCAAGGTGAGAGGCCTTCTGTTGGGACTTTCTTGTCCTTCCAGCCTTTAGGTACTTTCTTCTTAGTACCTTTGTGCTTAGAGCTTGTTGAGGGCTACCCAACACCAAACTTAGAATTGATGTCTGGGGGCTTTGTAAAGCTTTGCGCTGTTATCTCTCTTTTAGAGGGAGAATTGGGATGAGGCATCTTGAATAAGATGTGATCCCCCCCTAATTATAGGGTCAGTTCTCCCTTAGCCACATCAATGATAGCATTGGCAGTGGCTAGGAAAGGTCTTTCAAGGATGACAGAGTCATCCTCATCCTCTCCAATATCCAAGACTATGAAGTTTGCAGGAATGTAGTGGTTTTCAACTTTTACCAAGACATCCTCTACTAAGCCATGTGGCTTCTTCATTGTCTTGTCTGCCATCTCTAATGAGATGTTTACAGCTTGTTCCTTAAGGATTCCCAGCTTCTACATTACAGAGAGTGGCATGAGGTTCATGCTTAACCCTAGGTCACACAGAGTCTTCTTAAAGGTCATAGTGCCTATGGTGCAAGGAATCAGAAAGCATCCAGGATCTAAAAGCTTCTGAGGTAGCCTCTATTGAACCAAAGAATGGAGTTCTTTTCAAAGCAGTGGAAGTTCTTCCTCCAGAGGCTTTGTACTAAATAACTTGGCATTCAGCTTCATAAGAGCTCCTAGGTACCGAGAAACTTGCTCTTCCCTAGTGTCCTCATCCTCATCCAAGGATGAGTAATCATCAGAACTCATGCACTGCAGAAGTGCATTCAAAGGAACCTCTATATTTTTTATGGTTTCCTTTGGTTTTGGGCTAGAGGGTTCTTGAGTGGGATTTAAGCACTCAAAGGGTGTGTTTTCACTGGCGTTCAACGCCAGCTTTGATAGCTCTTTGGACGTTGAACGCCCTTGCTGTCCACCCTTACTGGCGTTAAACGCCAATCCCTCTAGCATTTTGGGCGTTGAACGCCTTGCAGGGATGTCCTTGCTGGCGTTCAATGCCAGCTTCCCTGAGTGTATGAGCGTTGAACGCCCAGTGAAGGGTTCCTCACTGGCGTTCAGCTCCATAATGGCTGTATCTTTGGGCATTGAACGCCTAGTGAGGGGTTCCTCACTTGCGTTTAGTGCCAGAAAACCTACCTGGTTGGGCGTTGAACGCCCAGTAAGGGGCTCTTTACTGGCGTTCAGCGCTAGAAAGCTTGTATGTTTGCGCGTTGATCGCCTAGCCAGTGCTCCCTGGCTGGCGTTCAACGCCAGCTCTGATGCCAAGATGGGCGTTGAACGCCCAGTGAGGGGTTCCTTAGTTGCGTTCAGCGCCAGGCTTGCTGCCATTGAGGGCGTTGAACGCCCAGTGAAGGCTACTTTATTGGCGTTTAATGCCTTCCTAATCTTCTCTGATTTGGCCTCTACCTCCATAGTTATGGCCTTGCATTATTCTCTAGGATTTACCTCAGTATTACTACGAAGAGTTTCAGGAGGAATATCAGGGATTCTCTTGCTTAGTTGACCAACTTGCACCTCCACGTTTCTAATGGAGGACCTTGTTTCATTAATGAAACTATGAGTGGTCTTAGAGAGGTTGAAAACTCGAGTTACTAAGTTAGAGAGGCTCTACTTAGAGGTTTTCATATTCCCTTGAGAAGATGGGAATGATGGGTTGTTGTTGAACCTATTCTGGTTCCTACCACCTTGATAATTGAAACCTTACTGAGGTTTCTGTTGATCCTTCCATAAGGGGCATAGGGTTCTTCCATGTAATTCACCTCCTCCATGATGGGTTGATCAGGATCATAAGCCTCTACTTTAGAAGAAGCATCCTGAGCACTGCCAGCTGCAGTTTGCATTCCAGTCAGATGCTGGGAGATCATATTGACCTGTTGGGTCAAGATCCTGTTCTGAGCCAATATGGCATTCAGAGTATCAACTTCATAAACTCCTTTCTTCTGAGAGATCCCATGATTTATAGGATTCCTTTCAGAAGTATACATGAATTGGTTGTTTGCAACCATCTCAATGAGTTCTCTTGCTTTTGCAGGTGTTTTCTTCATGTGGAGTGATCCACCTGCAGAGCTGTCCAATGAAATTTTGAACATCTCAGATAGACCATCATAGAACACGCCTATGATAGACTATTCTAACAACATGTCAGGAGGACACCTCCTGATCCATTGTTTGTATCTTTCCCAAGCTTCATAGAGGGATTCACCTTCTCTTCGTCTGAAGGTTTAAACTTCCACTCTAATTTTGCTCATCCTTTGAGGGGGATATAATTTAGCCAAAAAAGCATTAACCAACTTTTTCCAAGAGTTAAGACTCTCTCTAGGTTAGGAATTCAACCATATCTTAGCTATGTCTCTTACAGCAAAGGGAAAGAACATAAGCTTGTAGACTTCAGGATTTACTCCATTAGTCTTTACAGTATCATAGATCTGTAAGAATTTAGCTAAGAACTAATATGGATCTTCCATTGGAAGTTCATGAAACTTGCAGTTTTGTTGAAGAAGAGAGACTATCTGAGGCTTAAGCTTAAAATTGTTAGCTCCAATGGCAAGTACAGAGATACTTCTGCCATAAAAGTCAGAGGTAGGCATGGTGAAGTCACCAAGAACCTTTCTTGGCTCCTCTTGAGGTTTGGCCATGTCTTCCCTTTCTTGTTCAAAACTTTCTGAAAGATCTCTTCCGGAGTGTTGTGCTTTAGCTAGTTGTAAATGCCTCATTAGAGTTTTCTCAGATTCAGGATCAGGAGTCAAGAGGTGTACTTTGTCCTTATCCTGGTCATAAACAAGAAAAGAAAAAAAGAAAGAAGGGAAGAAAGGTTTTTGTACCACTTGGACCAAAGAGCTTCCAGTGAGATGTGAAGAAAGAAGAAGAAGATAGAAAAGTGAGCATGGAGGATGAGAGAGGAATAGAGTTCAAATAATAGAAGTGAAAAGAAGAAGTATAAATAGAAAAGATAAATAAGAATTAAAATATTTTTGTTTTTATTTTATTTATTTATTATTTTCAAAAATTAAGTTAATAATTTAAAAAGGAATTGAAAATTAATTAGTGAATTTTCGAAAATAGGAGAGAAGAAGGAGAAGTCTTCAAATTGAGAGAGAGAAGAGTTAGTTAGGAAGTTTTGAAAAAGAAGAGAGAGAGGGAGGAGAAGTGGTTAAGAAAAGATTTGAATTTAAAATAAGATAAGAGATAAGATAAGAAAAATTTGAAATTGAAATTTGAAATTAAAAGAAATAAGAAAAGATAAGATAAGAAATAAAAAAGTTTTGAAAAGATTTGATTTTAAAATTTGGAGTTAGAAAAGATAAGATAAGAAACAAAAAAGATTTGAAAAAGATTTAAAAAGATGTGATTTTGAAATTTGATTTTGAAAAAGATATGATTTTTAAAATTTGAAATTTGAAAAGATAATATTTTGAAAAAGATAAGATTTTTAATTTTGAAAAGATTTGATTTTTGAAAATTTGAAAACTAAGATAAGATAAGAAAAAAAAATTGAAATTAAAATTTGAATTTTTAATTTAAAATTTTCAAAAATTACTTAAAAGATATGATAGAAAAGATATTTTTTTTATTTTTGAATTTAATGATTAAAGAGAAAAACAAGTAAAAGACACAAGACTTAAAATTTTTAGATCTAGCATCCCTAAGTTTCGAGAATTTCGGAGGGAAATACAAAGGGACACGAAACTTAAAAATTTTAAGATCAAAATACAGAAAACTCAAGAACACTTTGAAGATTAACAAGAACACAAAGAACAAAAATCAAAGACTCAAAGAACACAAGAACATAAAAAGGACACCAAACTTAAAATTTTTAGAAAACCAAAAATAAATTTTCGAAAATTAAAAGAAAATATACAAGAAGACACCAAACTTAGAAACTTGACACAAGATTTAACCAAAGAAAACTACTTTTGAAAATTTTGAGAAAGAAGGACTTATAGGAGACGAAAATTTTAATCAAGAACATAAACAAAAGACTCAAACTAAGAACAAAGATTAAACAAAGGAAATAAAAAAATTTTTGAAAAGATTTTTTGATTTCTTTCAAAAAATAGAGAAGAAGAAAATAAAAATAAAAGACTCAAACAAATTAAAATAAAATAAATTACCTGATCTAGGGAGCAAGACAATCTGTCAGTTTGTCCAAACTCGAACAAACCCCAGCAATGGCACCAAAAACTTGGTAGCATGAATCCTCACACATTCGAACTGTTGTACCAGCAAGTGCACTGGGTCGTTGGTGCACGAATTGTAAATCACACTTTTTACAACTCGTACCACTAACCAGCAAGTGCACTGGGTCGTCCAAGTAATACCTTACGTGAGTAAGGGTCGATCCCACGGAGATTGTTGGCTTTAAGCAATCTATGGTTATCTTGTAACTCTTAGTCAGGAAACCAATAAAATAATTCACTTATCAATTTTGATTGCAAGGAATAAAAGGGGGCAGAACACAAATTATACTTGTATGCACTGGTGGAGAATATGTTGGAGTTTTGGAGATGCTTTGTCTTCTGGAATTCTGCTTTCCTCTATTTTCTGATTCACGCACACACGTCCTCCTATGGCAAACTATGTGTTGGTGGATCACCGTTGTCAATGGCTACCATCCATCTTTCCAGTGATAAGGGTCCAAATGCGCTGTCACCGCACGGCTAATCATCTGCAGGTTCTCAATCGTACCGGAATAGGATTTACTATCCTTTTGCGTCTGTCACTACGCCCAGCACTCTCGAGTTTGAAGCTCGTCACAGTCATTCAATCCCTGAATCCTACTCGGAATACCACAGACAAGGTTTAGACTTTCCAGATTCTCTTGAATGCTGCCATCAATCTAGCTTATACCACGAGGATTCTGATTAAGAGATCCAAGAGATATTCATTCATTTTATAGTGGAACGGAAGTGGTTGTCAGGCACGCGTTCGTGGGGGAATGATGATGATTGTCACGTTTATCAGATTCACATTGAAGTGCGAATGGATATCTTAGATAGGAACACGCATGTTTGAATGGAAAACAGAATTACTTGCATTAATTCATTGAGACACAGCAGAGCTCCTCACCCCCAACAATGGAGTTTACAGACTCATGCCGTCAAAAGGTACAAAGTTAAGATCTAAAATGTCATGAGTTGCGAAAATAAACCTCTAAAAGTTGTTTAAATACTTAACTAGTAACCTAGGTTTACAGAAAATGAACAAACTATGATAGATGGTGTAGAAATCCACTTCTGGGGCCCACTTGGTGTGTGCTGGGGCTAAGACTTAAGCTAATCACGTGCATAGGGCTGTTTTGGGCGTTCAACGCCAGCTTTGGATCCAATTCTAGCGTTGAACTCCAACTCCTAACTTGTTTCTGGCGCTGGACGCTAGACAGCAGCATGGAACTGGCGTTGAACGCCAGTTTACGTCATCTATCCTTATACAAAGTATGGACTATTATATATTTCTGAAAAGCCCTGGATGTCTAATTTCCAACGCAATTGGAAGCGCACCATTTGGAGTTTTGTAGCTCCAGAAAATCCACTTTGAGTGCAGGGAGGTCAGAATCCAACTGCATCAGCAGTCCTTTTTCAGCCTGAATCAGATTTTTGCTCAGCTCCCTCGATTTCAGCCAGAAAATACTTGAAATCACAGAAAAATACACAAACTCATAGTAAAGTCCAGAAATATGAATTTTGCCTAAAAACTACTGAAAATAAACTAAAAACTAACTAAAACACACTAAAAACTATATGAAATTAACCCCAAAAAGCGTATAAAATATCCGCTCATCAGTCATCCAAGTAATACCTGAGCGTGTCAGGGTCGATCCCACGAGAATTGTTGGTTTGAAGCAAGCTATAGTTATCTTGCAGGTCTTAGTCAGGCGAATCAGAAGTTGTTGGATTATGGAGTTTAGGATTATTGAAATCAGTAGTAGGAAAAAGGTAAAGGATTAGAGTTACTTTGCCTTTCTGAATTAACTCTGGCATTACTGTCTTCTTTACTTGTGAGTGATCTCTTCAATGGCAGGATGTAAGTGATTGGTGGCTTTATTGAGAGGTCGTCAATACTCCTCTAGATCTGAACCCCAGGGTTAGTGTGGATCCATCTCTGCTTGAGGGTGAAGCGCGTATAGTTCGTTCTCCTTAATGATCCTACTCAAAATGCCACAGACAAGGTCGGATCTTCTGGATCAGAGAATGCTGCATCTTTGGGTTCTAGCCTCTACCACAGTGTCCCTAATCTCCCCGTAAATCAGCTGAACTGGTGTCTCCAGAAGTCCCCAACAAAGTCGTGGATTAGCCGTGCTTTCCACTGAAGTATTCACACGAACCCAAGTAGACGCGGGTGTTTGTCAGGCACGTTCTTCTTAATGTGATGAACAGAGCTGATTGTCACTGATCATCCTATCCACCACGTTGAAGTACGAATATACATCTTAGAATTAATCAAACACGATTCGAAGAAGAAACAATAATACTTTTATTAATTCATAGGACTCAGCAAGGCTCCTCTCTTGAACCTAGGAGGTTTAGAAACTCATACTGAAAAGAAATACAATGTAAACATGTAAAGTGGTAAATTGTAACAACCCCGGTTTTCGAGAACGCGAAATCTTTTCTGAAAGTACGGATTTCTCCGGAAGATCAGTAAGCGGAAAACCTTTGATATATCATCAAGTATCTCAATCCTCATTGTCATTATGTCATCTTTAAGTTAGAACCTTTTTCGAGACAAGCTCGATAACGCGGTCATGAAAAACCTGGTTAAAATAAGTTAAAATAAGTCTTAAATACTATATAAATGACTAGTAAGGGTAAAATAGTATATCTAGTGCTAAAATTCACTTCTGGGGCCCACTTGGTGAGTGTTTGGGTTGAGCATTTGATGAGATTCACGTGCTATGAGACTCCTAGGGCATTGAACACTGACTAGGGGGTCCTTTCTGAGCATTTGGACGCTGGATTGTGCTCTGTTGGTGTTGGACGCCTAGAAGGGGGCAGGAAGCTGGCGTTGGATGCCAGTTTTGGGCCTTATAATCTGAAGCAAAGTATAGACTATTATATAATTCTGGAAATATCTAGACATCAGCTTTCCATAGCCGTTGAGAATGCTCCATTTTGATTTCTATAGCTTTAGAAAAGCTCTTCCAAATGTAGGCAGGTCAGATCTAGACAGCATCTGCAGTGCTTTTTCTGTCTCTGAATCAGACTTTTGCTCCAGCTCCTCAATTTCAGTCAGAAAATACCTGAAATTTTTCAAAAACAAAAAACTCATAGTAGAATCCAAAAATATGA
>NC_029791.2:92492936-92534345 GCF_000816755.2 Arachis ipaensis | reverse complement strand
GTCTCTAAATCAGACTCTGCTCCAGCTCCTCAATTTCAGCCAGAAAATACCTAAAATTGCACAAAAACACAAAAACTCATAGTAGAATCCAAAAATATGATTTTAACACTAAAACCTATAAAAACTTAATGAAAACTAAACAAAAGATACTAAAAACTATATGAAAATGATGCCAAAAAGCGTATAAAATATCCGCTCATCAGGCGCTCCGATTTTTGCTTCTTCGTTCTTACCTCCATGGTACCAAACACCGGAGTGTCCTCAAGGAAAAGAAAGGAGAAAGCCCTCACTTCCGAGCCATGGGATTTTACAGGATTACTTTCCAAGACCCATCAAGACCATTTTTATGATGTGGTGAGGAAGAAGAAGGTGACTCCCGAGGTCCCCTTCAAGCTGAAAGATGATGAATACCCGGAGATCTCATATCAGATTCTGAGATGGGGTTAGGAAGTTCTGGCCAATCCCGTGACCGAGGTTGGATTATTTATGGTGTGAGAGTTCTACGCCAACACATGGGTGACAAGCAAACATGATCGAAGCGTGAACCCGGAGCCGAAGAATTGGCGCACAATGGTTTAGAGGACACATCATGGATTTTAGACCTGAGAGTGTAAGGGTGGCGCTACAATCGCCAGAGCCACGAAGGGACCCTAATTCATACACTCACAGGGTCAACACTAACTAGCAGTTGGATCAAGTCCTTGCTGACATCTGCGTACCTAGAGCTCAGTGGAGGAGGGATGCTGATAGGTTGCATTTCATACTTTCTACCATTCCTCTTCACTCTTATAGTTTCTCTTGAGCTTAGCATGAGGACATGCTAATGTTTAAGTTCGGGGAGGTTGATAAACCACTATTTTATGGTTTATCCTATGCTTAATCTAGTGGATTTTATCCATTATTCTCACACTTATTCATACAATTTGCATGGTTTTACATTTTCCTTCTTGATTTTGTGCTATGATTGAAAACATGCTTCTCTAGCCTTAAATTTGCTGTGTTTAATTCCCTCTCATTACCATTTGATGCCGTGATATGTGTGTTAAGTGATTTCAGGGTTTACAGGGCAGGAATGGCTTAGAGGATGGAAAGGAAGCATGCAAAAGTGGAAGGAATACAAGAAATTGAAGGAATTGCTAAAGCTGTCCAGCCTGACCTCTTCATACTAAATCGAGCATAACTTGAGCTACAGAAGTCCAAATGACGCAGTTCTAGTTGCGTTTGAAAGCTAACATCTGGGGCTTTGCAACGATATATAATTTAGCATAGCTTCCTTGAAGATAGGCAATGCACACGTGTGGATCACGTGCACGTGTGACCTGGCAAAAATCCAATCCACACTCACGTGTGGACGACGCTCACGCGTGACTTTGCCGCGTGCTGGACGTATCAGAAATCACTGGAGGAAATTTCTGGGCTGTTTCTAACCCAGTTTTCGGCCCAAAAAACACAGATTAGAGGCTATAAAGTGGGGGAATCCATTAATTCATTGATACAACTTTCATATTCATAATTTTAGGTTTTAGATATAGTTTTCTAGAGAGAGAGGCTCTCTCCTCTCTCTTAGATTTTAGAATTAGGATTTCTCTTAGAGTATGGTTGTTTCTTTAATCCAGGTTCAATGTTCCTTTAATTTAGTTTCTCTTCTACTTTTATTTATTCTAGTGCTTTCACTTGTTTATTACTTATGTTGCTAAATTGGCTTATGAGCTCTTCATGTTAGATTTGAATTTCTATTTAATACAATTCGAGGTATTTCAGATTTATGGTTGCTTTCTTCTATTTATGATATAAATAATTTAGATTTTTCCCACTTTTCTTTGGTTGAGTAATTGGTGACACTTGAGTTATCAAACTCAGCAGTTGATTGAAAATTGGAATTTGCTGATTGAATTGGATTCCTCTAAAGCTAGTCTTTCCGTAGGAGTTGACTAGGACTTGAGGAATCAAATTGATTAGTCCATTTGACTTTCCTTTATTTAGTAAGGGTTAACTAAGTGAGAGCAATAAACAATTCTCATCGCACCTGATAAGGATAACTAGGATGGGATTTCCAGTTCTTATACCTTGCAATGGTTTTCATGATAATTAATTTACTTTATTGCCAATTTATTTTCCTGTTCCCTATTTCAAAAAACCCCCAAAATACACTTTTTCTCATAACCAATAATAAATCATACCTCCCTACAATTCCTTGAGAGACGAGTCGAGGTTTAAATTTCTTCGGTTATAAATTTTATTGGGTTTTGTTACTTGTGACAACCAAAGTTTTTGTACGAAAGGATTCTTTGTTGGTTTAGAAACTATACTTACAACGTGATTATTTTAATAAAAATTCTTTACCGGTAGAAATCAGCTCATCAAAATGGCGCCGTTGCCGGGGAATTGCAAACGTGTGCCTTATTATTGGTTACTGTAAATATTTTATTTTGCTTGTTTATTTGTTTTTATTTTTGTTTTTAATTTTTATTAGTTACTATGAGTTATCACCCCCGTCGCTTTGAGTTTGGTTCTAATGTTGTTGAAAGGAATGGAAGCTATAACAGGAACATGCATCAAGGTCGAAATAATCAAAGATGGAAGGAGCCACGAGGATCTGATCAACCCTTTTGGCAACAACACCTTCCGAGGTACCATGGACAACGACCATCTTACAATGCATGCCAAGACAATAGTTATGGTGGACCTTTTCGTGACAACCAACCTCCACCAATTTACTATGGTCAAGAGCCATTCCGAGGTGCGTACCAAGATGATAGATATGGTGGACCTCCTTGTAGTTACCAGCAAGCTCCATCATATGTCAATGAACCACCTCCTCAACATAGCTTTGAACCACCATACTCACAAGCCACCTACAACCATTCACCTCCATATGACCCTAACCCTTATCCACCCTAATTCCAATCCAGTTACCCTCAAGAATCACCACTTCTATATGCACCATGTCCATATCCATCGACCCAAGAATCACATGCTCGCCTCAAGCAAACAGTAGATCAATTTCATGCAACACTTCATCAACTAGAACAAGCAATAAATCAATTAGCTTCCCGACGTTCAGACACACAAGGAACCCCCATGGCTTCATGTGGAGAATCAAATGAAGAACGTAGCATGAAGGAGACACTAGAAACTCCGATGGACAGTGAGCAGCATGACTTTGTATTGGAACAATTGGAGGAAGCCGTAATCGTTAAAGAGGAAGAAGTGGTCGAAGACTTAGGAGATGCAGAACGTCCATGGGAAAGCCCAGTCATAGAACCCCCTTCTAAGGAGTTTGAATTTGTTGTTGAGGAGGGTGTACAACCTCCAAGGCATATCATGGCTGAAGACTTTGAAAGGGATGATCAAGAGATGGATTCAATCATTGATGAATTCTTATCTATATTTGAATCATCTCCCATTGGACTTGACATGGAGATTAAAGAAGAAGAAGCACAACCTCCCATGCCCTTGGTGAACAATGAAGAAGAGATCGAATTGGAAGAAAGCTACCAAGAGGAAGAGGTTGATATTGAAGAAGCTTACAAAGAGGTGGAAGTTGTCAAAAAAGAGCCCAAGGGAATGGAGCTGGAGATCACCTTGCCAAAGTTGTTGGAGACCTCTCTCCTTAAGTCACCATCATCCTTCACAACATTCAAGTGCATAAAATTCATATCTCTTAGCTTTCTCATTCCACTTGAATATGGTTTACTTGAGACAGATGGTCAACTTCGAGCTCTTTGTGGCTATACGAGTAAGAGGGAGACGGTTAGTGGTAGGAATTGTCATGCAAGGTTCAATATAGTTGCACGCTCCAAATCTAAGTACAATGGTTGGAATCAGTCTCAATTGAATGGGTCTAGGCGGTTGTTTAGATATCTCCATGAGAATTCCGATTGCTCACCACCCAAGTGAAAATATGATGATCAACAAGAAGACGGGTGCAAAAGCAAGGTTTGGGAGCCCGGAATTCATTCTAACAATTCACACTCCTGGAGCCTTGTCACTTGCTTTAACTTACTTGAAGACCTTGTGCAACTAGTGTGGGATCCCGGAGGCTATCGGAATTACAAACATTGGTGGGGATTCTTGGATGAGTTCAAGCACAAGCCACCATAACAAGGGACTCACCAAATGTCCAACTTAAGGACTTTAACTAAAAGTGCTAGGTGGGAGACAACCCACCATGGTATGGTCATTCCTTTTCAATGTTAGTTTTATTTTGTTTTGTTTTATTCTTAGTATTATTTTATTCTATTTTTCTTAATGACTCTTCCTATAATCTCTGCATATAGTTTGCATCTGCATTTTGCATTCTCCATACTGCATAAAAAAATACTAAATAAATAAATAAATACACGCGACGTGCAAGCGTCGCTGACGCGTACGCGTCATATGTGCATTCGAAACAAAGAAAAAAAGAAGCAGAGAGTCACGCGGGAGCATGGATGGAGGCGTGCCTTAGCAAAAAATACGCCCACGCGTACGCGTCCCTGACGCGTCCGCGTCACTTGAAAAATCAGCTTCCCATGCGTGCGCGTCACCCACGCGCATGCGTGACCCTACAAAATCGACGTAAAAAGATGTATGGCAGAGAGTTATGATGGAGTGGGGCTGGAATGGTGCTGGAAGCACAAACCTCACCACGCGTACGCGTCATTTTTCAAAATTAGGCCATTCACGCGTACGAGTCCCCTACGCGCACGCGTCACCCAAAATTTTGGCAATGTATGTATGAAACAGAGAGTTGTGCGTGCGCGAGGCTGCACTCGCGCCAATAGCACAAATCAGGTCACGCGTGCGCGTCACCCACGTATACGCGTCACTTGAAAATAGCGCCAACCATGCGAATGCGTGCTCTACGCGTCCACATCGCATGCGACGCACAGTTTATCCAGATCAGCGCCAGCATTACTATCTTTTCTTCCCTAATCCTAATTTTTTCTTTTCCCTTCTTATTTCTTTCTTCTTCCTCTCTTACTCCTTCTTCATCTCTTTAACTTCTCATCCTTATTCTCTTTCATTCTATTTTCTTTATCACATTTGGATACTTTCATTCATTGAATTTTAATTTTGTGCATATTTTTATTTTCTTTTCTGAATTTATTATTTTTTCCATTGGTGTTAAATTTTCTTTTTCAACTGTTGTATCATTTCTGGTATTATTTTGGTGCTTAGTGACTTATTTTACACTGTGAGATGATATTAATTATCTGCCAATGCCAATCTTTTATGACACTTGTATTCCTTTGTATTTACATGCACTCACACTGTCTTTCATTACCTACTAACTCTTCCCCTTTGTTGCAATTTTTGCACTATTGCTATGCCATTTGCTTCTACTGTTTTCTCACTTGCATGTTGTAGCTACCATGTAATTGAGACTCTTATTACTTGGAATTACCCACTCATATTTTATTTGTTTTCTATCATTGTTTTTGGGTTCCTGTTCTTCTTTTTCTCTTCTTTCAGGCTGGCCACCGAAGAAAGAAAAAGGGAGAAACTTCTATGTGGGGCAACAGACAAGTTCATCTGTATAATCTACTAAAGAAAAAGCATCAGTTGTAGCAGCCCGTCCACTTGCACATCTTAGCATGCACCGAGGACGGTGCAATCTTTAAGTGTGGGGAGGTCGATACCGATCTCTGAGGGTTAGTACCTTCCTGTCTCAACACCAATGTTTAAATTTTCTTTGTTTGTTCATTGTTGCATTTGCATGATTGATTGCATATTTGTTTAATTTTGTGCATATTTTACCACTTGGTTGAAGTAATATTTTCTTTTTCAAGAAACTTTTTATAACATTTCACTAATTTGAATTAAACTTTTTGAAAAACTTGTTTGAAGAAATATTATACTGGAACATGGTTTTGAGCTCGAACACACAAAACCTGTGAGATTTTGAGCTTATTTGAATTGGTTGCATTCTATCAACCAATATTTTATTTTTTTGGTGTGTGTTATTCTCTCTAAAATTGTGATCTTTGTCTTGCTTAATTCTATATTTCCATGGTTTGATGTATGCATGCACTTACATGATTGAGCCTTTTTTTCACTGAGCTTACATACCCATATGGCCTTACCCTTTCATTATCCATTAAAAACCAATGTTGAGCCTATTATACCCCTTTGTTCTTTACTTTAGCACATCATTAACTCTAAGTAGAAAACAATAATGTCCTTAATTTGAATCCTTGGTTAGTGATGAGCGGATAATTTATATGCGTTTTGGCATTGTTTTTAGTATATTTTTAGTATATTTTAGTTAGTTTTTATTATATTTTTATTAGTTTCTAAATAAAAATAACATTTCTGGACTTTACTATGAGTTTGTGTATTTTTTCTATGATTTCAGGTATTTTCTGGCTGAAATTGAGGGACCTAAGCAAAAATCTGATTCAGAGGCTGAAAAAGGACTGCAGATGCTGTTGGATTCTGATCTCCTTGCACTCGAAGTGAATTTTCTGGAGCTACAGAAGCCCAATTGGTGCGCTCTCAATTGCGTTGGAAAGTAGACATCCTGAGATTTCCAGCAATATATAATAGTTCATACTTTGTCTGAGATTTGATGGCAAAAACCGGCATTCCAAGTCAGCATAAAAATTCTGGCGTCAAAACGCCAAAACTGGCATAAAAGCTGGAGTTAAACGCCCAAACTGGCACAAAAGTTGGCGTTCAACTCCAGAAAAAGTCTCTACACGTGAAAGCTTCAACGCTCAGCCCTAGCACACACCAAGTGGGCCCGAAAGTAGATTTCTGCATCATTTACTCATTTCTGTAAACCCTAGGCTACTAGTTCTCTATAAATAGGGCCTTTTGCTATTGTATTTTGAGAGACTTTTTCACATACTTTTGATCTTGAAATACTTTTCATCTTTGGGAGGCTGGCCATTCGGCCATGCCTAGACCCTTTTGTTCTTATGTATTTTCAACGGTGGAGTTTCTACACACCATAGATTAAGGTGTGGAGCTCTGCTGTTCTTCATGAATTAATGCAAAGTACTACTATTTTCTATTCAATTCACGCATACTTCTTCTCTAAGATATACACTCGTTCTTCAACTTGATGAATGTGATGATCCATGACACTCATCATCATTCTCACCTATGAACGCGTGCCTGACAACCACTTCCGTTCTACATGCAAACAAGCTTGAATGTGTATCTCTTGGGTTTCTAATCTAAGATTAGAACATTCGTGGTATAGGCTAGAATTATTGGCGGTCATTCTTGAGATCCGAAAAGTCTAAACCTTGTTTGTGGTATTCCAAGTAGGATCTGGGAAGGGATGACTATGACGAGCTTCAAACTCGCGAGTGTTGGGCATAGTGACAGACGCAAAAGGATCAATGGATCCTATTCCAACATGATCGAGAACCGACAGATGATTAGCCGTGCGGTGACAGCGCATTTGGACCATTTTCACTGAGAGGACGGGAGGTAGCCATTGACAACGGTGAAACCCAACATAAAGCTTGCCATGGAAAGGAGTATGAATGATTGGAAGAAGACAATAGGAAAGCAGAAGTCCAGGAGGAATAAAGCATCTTCATACGCTTATCTGAAATTCTCACCAATGAATTACATAAGTATCTCTATCTTATTTTATGTTTTATTCATATTTCAATTATCTTAAACTCCATAACCATTTGAATCCGCCTAACTGAGATTTACAAGATGACCATAGCTTGCTTCAAGCCGACAATCTTCGTGGGATCGACCCTTACTCACGTAAGGTTTATTACTTGGATGACCCAGTGCACTTGCTGGTTAGTTGTGCGAAGTTGTGACAAAGATTTGAGATTACAATTGTGCGTACCAAGTTGTTGGCGCCATTGATGATCACAATTTTGTGCACCAAGTGATGTGCGGAAAATGATCCGACACAAAACTCACCGGCAAGTGCACCGGGTCGCATCAAGTAATAAAACTCACGGGAGTGAGGTCGATCCCACAAGGATTGAAGGATTGAGAAACTTTAGTTTAGTGGTTGAATTAGTCAAGCAAACAAGTGTTGATTGTGTGAAATTGTGTTGGCAGGAATTAAATTGCATAGAATGTAAAGGGGAGTGGGTGATTCGCAGGAAATTAAAGTGAACAAAAAATATAAAAGTGCTGAATCTTAGAGAACAAGAAATTAAATGACAGAAACTTAGAACGCAAGAAATGTAAATTGCAGAATCTTAAAGTGCAAGAAATGTAAATTACTTGAATTATAAAGGGAATTGGGAAGTGGATTTGCAGAATTTAAACAAGGCAAGGTAAAATTCAACAAACAGAAATATAAAAGATGGATTCAATTAAACCGGATCTCAAATGACAATAACAATAAGCTTGGTGTAGCAATGAAACAAGGAAATTGAAATTGAAAGATGTAGATCTCAGGACCCAAGAGACTAGATAACCAAGTCTAGATCTCAATGCCTTCCTAGATCCAAATTTAGAATTCAATTGCAAGAAAAGTAAAGATCAAGCAGTAGAAGAAAGGAATTCAAATATTGATTTCTCAAAAAGTGCAGTAAAGGAAACAGAGAGATCTCAGGGTGAGATTGAAACAGAATTCCTTCAATACTCCAACACCCAAGATTCAAACAAAGAGTAAATGAAATTGAAAATAAGAAAACTAAGAGGAAGAGAATTCAATTCTCCTTCCCCGAGACTCAGAAACTCAAAACAACTCAAAACCAAAAGCTCTCCAAAAACTACTCAGCAAAACTAAAAGGAAAAGCTCTCTTAAAACTTCAAATCCTAAGCTATTTATACACTTTCTTCAAATGATCATTAAGCCTTGAATTGGGCTTTTAGTCTTGATGGAATTGGGTTGATAGTAGCCTCCTGAAGTGATTAAGTGACAGTGGGGTGAACTCTAAATTATATGTTCATGCAAGGGTTTCAGTACTTTCTAGTCCTTACATATTGGAAGTCTTAGGTCCTAGGATTTTCACCCAAATGATATCATGGAGATCTCTCTATAGGTAATCACCTTGAAGCAGCTTATAGTTGCTGTGCTTTGGCCTTGACTCTAAGTGTCATGTCTCAAATCGGCTCTTTAGATAAGCTTTCAATCAATACTCCTAAACCAGTTGGTTTTAAGGTATTAGGTGTTAAAGCACCCCTAAGGATTTACTTACTCAAGCCTCTCTCTTTGACATAATTCGACCACAAGCATTTACTAGGATAATAACTCTTTGAGTTCTTGTTTCTTTTTTTTCTTTTCTGCCTAGTAATTGATGCTCAGAGCCTTGGGCCATTTTTTTTTTTTTTTTGCTGCTTCTTGGATCAATAAATGTTTGAGAATCGCCAAAATACTTCTTTGAACTCTATGTCCCGCCTATGAGCTCCCATGCAAGTTTTCATAAGCATGCAACCTCAATACATAATCATACAACTAGAACCACCACTTTTCCTAATCTTTTGCTTGTCTCAAAATTGTTTAATTCCTCAATCCTTCTTTTCAAAGAACTTTCATGTGATGCATTTTTGAAATATTGAGTGCAAACAAGTTTGGAGAGTATGGTGTTGTAAATGATCAAGCATCTTGATTATTGAATTACAGAAAAACTATACTAGACAGAAGGACAGATAGGGGTATAATATCACTTTCAATCACAGCAATATCTGATAATGAACAATACAACCTTTTGGAGTTTACTTGATGTCCTCTTCCTTATCATCATTGCTGGTCTTCACATTCCTCTTTCACCTCTTTGATTGATGATGCTAAATCTTCCAAAAGTTTGTATGGTGCTCTGCAGTGATATTGAGAGTTGCTTGTTCTCCATGCACTCGAAAAATGGTTAGCATGCATGAATTATTTGTGGGCCTTTGAACTTACTTTGGTGTGGGAACACCAAACTTAGTACATTGCCAATGGTTCTCATGCATCAGATTAACCATGTGTGAAACTCTTTTTCTTTTCCAAAAGCAGTAGAACTAAAAACTAGGAAACAGCAGAATAGTTAACTAGTTCGTCTAGATGCTTGAAGCTAGCATTATGCAGCAGGTGAGAATATATTTTATGATAAAATTTTGGTGGAACACCAAACTTAGAACCCTTCATTCTCCTTTATATTGTTTTGGTGTGTAACACCAAACTTAGCTTCTTGCAATATAGATGAAGTTAATTAACCTTTTTATTAAAATAGCTATGAAAAGAGAACTACCTCAGGTTGGGTTGCCTCCCAACAAGCGCTTCTTTATTGTCATTAGCTTGACATCCTCTATGCTTGCTCAGCTCAGATTCTGGGCTTCCTTCTCCTTGTCCCATTGTCCTCCTAAGTGAGGCTTTGCTCTATGATGCTCATCCTGGATGAGTGATTCTTTTCCTTTAGCCCTCTTCTCACCCATTTCTGCGAGGTTCTTAGCCAGTTGTTGCATTTGCTTCTCAATTCTTCTGACTGAGGCTTCCTGGTTCTTCATTGTCACCTCTTGGTGTTTCATCATTCTCTCTATTAAGACCTCCAGATTGGTGATCCTCTGAGAGTCTTGTGAGATTGGTTGGTTGTGGGGTGTTGGGGGTTAGAAGGGTGGGTAGTGTGGTGATATGTAGTGATTGTTGTTGGTATGGTGGTGTTTTTGCAGGTTTGGGAAATTGGGGTTGTTGTAGTTGAAGTCCCTTTGTTCCTGATGTTGATATTCCCCCATTTTTAGATAAGAATGTGGCTTCCATGGTGGAAATTGTGCATTTACTGTAGTAGAATGTAGAAAATCAATTTGTCTAGCTATTGACTCCAATTGTTGCTGAGTTTGCTGGTGTAGCTGTTTATTTTGATTCATGACTGCCTTTACTCCTTCAAGATTCATTACTTCCTTTTCTGAAATTGCATTCAGTGGTTTCTCAAATGGGTGTTGGTTATTGGCTCTTTTGTCATTGAATTCTGCAGTTCCTTGGCCGGTTGCTGTTGCTTTAAAGGTATCATGATTTACACCATCGAGATTGACAGCACCACAAGTCCTCAGAAAAATGGATATGTGCTGTTTAGATCCTCCAATGGATTTCCACCATAGGAACAATTGTTCTTGATTAATGTAATGAGTTGCGGCTTCATGTTGTGGTATTCTTCTTTCTCAGAAACTCCTTCTTCAATGATATCCTTCCCTCTGGCCTCTCTTCTTTCCTGTGACATATAAATCAACGAACGGAACACACAGTGGTACTCTTGAAAATTGAGTGTAGTCAGTTGAGACAAAACTTCAAACAGTTAGTGGGTTAGTCAAAAATTAAAGAAAAAGTGCTTGATCTAAACTGCCACCTCACTTAATCATTGTCAATCTATTAAATCCCCGACAATGGCGCCAAAAACTTGATGTGCGGAAAACGATCCGACACTAAACTCACCGGCAAGTGCACCGGGTCGCATCAAGTAATAAAACTCACGGGAGTGAGGTCGATCCCACAAGGATTGAAGGATTGAGCAACTTTAGTTTAGTGGTTGAATTAGTCAAGCAAACAAGTGTTGATTGTGTGAAATTGTGTTGGCAGGAATTAAATTGCATAGAATGTAAAGGGGAGTGGGTGATTCGCAGGAAATTAAAGTGAACAAAAAATATAAAAGTACTGAATCTTAAAGAACAAGAAATTAAATGACAGAAACTTAGAACACAAGAAATGTAAATTGCAAAATCTTAAAGTACAAGAAATGTAAATTACTTGAATTATAAAGGGAATTGGGAAGTGGATTTGCAGAATTTAAACAAGGCAAGGTAAAATTCAACAAACAGAAATATAAAAGATGGATTCAATTAAACCGGATCTCAAATGACAATAACAATAAGCTTGGTGTAGCAACGAAACAAGGAAATTGAAATTGAAAGATGTAGATCTCAGGACCCAAGAGACTAGATAACCAAGTCTAGATCTCAATGCCTTCCTAGATCCAAATTTAGAATTCAATTGCAAGAAAATTAAAGATCAAGTAGTAGAAGAAAGGAATTCAAATATTGATTTCTCAAAAAGTGCAGTAAAGAAAACAGAGAGATCTCAGGGTGAGATTGAAACAGAATTCCTTCAATACTCCAAATCCCAAGATTCAAACAAAGAGTAAATGAAATTGAAAATAAGAAAACTAAGAGGAAGAGAATTCAATTCTCCTTCCCCGAGACTTAGAAACTCAAAACAACTCAAAACCAAAAGCTCTCCAAAAACTACTCAGCAAAACTAAAAGCAAAAGCTCTCTTAAAACTTCAAATCCTAAGCTATTTATACACTTTCTTCAAATGATCATTAAGCCTTGAATTGGGCCTTTAGTCTTGATAGAATTGGGTTGACAATAGCCTCCGTTGATTGCTCTTGGTGTTGGAAAGAAACCCACTTGTGAACCGAGCCATGAACCATTCACGTTTGAGTCAACGTTTGAGGCAAACGTTGACTCAAACGTCCCTTGTGTGAGGTATTATGCAGATGCCCATTTGCTGTCATCCATGTTTGGCTCAACATTTGAGGTCAAACGTGAGCTCAAACGTGGCTCCTCCCATTCATTTCTTTTGGCCAACATTTGGCCTAACGTTTGAGGCAAACGTTGGCGCAAACGTTGGCTTTTCCAAGGCATTAAACATAGTGCTCCTCCTTGCTAATATGTGGCCAACGTTTGACCTCACGTTTGACCTCACGTTTGAGGCAAACATTGGCGCAAACGTTGGCTTCCCCTGGATGCTCTTTTTCATTCTTTTTGGCGCCAACGTTTGACCTCACGTTTGAGGCAAACGTTGGCGCAAACGTTGGCTCTTCTCCAGGGTGTTCTTCATCTGCTTCTCACGTTTGAGTTAACGTTTGAGGCAAACGTTAGCTCAAACGTGAATCCCTCTTTTCAAGCCCAT
Organism: Arachis ipaensis; assembly: GCF_000816755.2. NCBI lineage: Eukaryota > Viridiplantae > Streptophyta > Magnoliopsida > Fabales > Fabaceae > Arachis > Arachis ipaensis. The sequence goes on along the minus strand of NC_029791.2, from coordinate 92,521,544 downwards.
TCTTGCAACCTTCTTCCAAGCTTTATTCCACCTATCATCAATCAACAATTGTATCAAAGCTATGCCATAATCATGAGAGTTGTTCTTCTTCTTGTCACATGAGCAATTATGGCACAAAAACTCATGAAAATGCATCAATTTATCCATGGTTGATTGAATCAAAGGAAATATGAAATTCAACCCAATTTGCTTACTTATGGCTTAAGAAAGTGCATAAAACTAAATGAAAACAAAGGAAAAAGACTAGTGAAACTAGGCTAAGATGAGTTGTCATCACCAAGTTTTTGGCGCCGTTGCCGGGGATTATTCGAGTTTGGACAACTGACGGTTCATCTTGTTGCTCAGATTAGGTAATTTTATTTTATGTTTATGCTTTTTACCTTTTAATTTTCGAAAAATTTCAAAAAAAAAATTGTATTTCTATTTTGTTCTTCAGAACTTTTAAGAATGACTTCTAGAGTTTCATGATGATTTGTTGAAGTCTAGCTGGCTGAGAAGCCATATCTAATCTTTTGGACCGAGGTTTCAACTTATCATCACAAGGGCTTGTTGATTTCTATCAATCTTGCTGTTGAACGTAATGATTTACTAAAGCTTGGCTGGCCATTGGCCATGTCTAGTATTTTAGACCGAAGCTTTCACTGAAAGCTTGGCTCGCTAGTAAGCCATGTCTAATTCCTGGACGAAAGTTTTAGACTAACATTGCATGATTCCTGGAATTCTCATTAAGAATTTTACAAAAAATTTATAAAATCTTAAAATAAAAAATATTTTATGTTTCTTGTTTGAGTCTAGTGTCTAATCTTAAGTTTGGTGTCAATTGCATTCTTCTAATTTTCAAAAATACATGCATTATGTTCTTCATTGATCTTCAAGTTGTTCTTGATGATTTCCTTGCTCTGATCTTTAAATTCTCTTGTTTTGTGTCTTTTGTTGTTTCTCATATGCATTTTCAAATTGTTATAGTCCTTAGTATACAAACTTCTAAGTTTGGTGTCCTGCATGCATTATTTGTTTAATCTTAGTTTTCCAACCATGTATTTTCAAGTCAATAATACAGAGAATTGAAGATTCAGAACATGCAGCAGAGGAATTACAGAGAAAAAGCTGGGCGTTCAAAACGCCCAATGAGGAAGGAAAACTGGCGTTAAACACCCAAAAAGGTAGCATTTTGGGCGTTAAACGCCAGAATGGATGCTATTCTGGGCGTTTAACGCCAGGAGGACACTAGAGGGAAGATTTTGTTTTTAATTCAAATCTTTTTCAAATATTCATAATTTTTCAAAATCAAATCTTTTTCAAATCATATCTCTTCAATCATATCTTTTCAAAATCAATTTCTTTCCATTTTTTAAATTATTATTATTTTCAAAATTCCTTGCTATAATTAATGATTTAACTCAACATTTTCAAGTTGTTACTTGCCTATTAAGAAAGGATCAAATTTTAATTATAGAATCATATCTTTTAATTTCCTGTTAGTCAAGTAATCAACTTTAATTTTAAAAATTTCTCTTTTTAATTTGATTCTCAATCATATCTTCTCAATCATATCTTTTCAATCACATATTTTTCAAAATTAATTTTCAATCATATCTTTTTTATTTCTATTTTCAAAATCTTTTCCAAAAATCACTTAATTTCTTTCCCAATCTTAGTTTTCGAAAATCATTTACCAAATTTTCAAAATTTCTTTTAATTATTTTAAAATCTTCTACTTTAATTTCGAAAATTCTTCCCCTCTTCCCAAATCCTTCTATTTAAAGGACTAACACTTCTCCATTATCACCAATTCGAACTCTGTCCCTCTTGATAAGTTCGAATTCTCTCTTCTCTACCTCATCCTTCTATTTTTATTTTCCTCTGACACCTCAAGGAATCTCTATACTGTGACATAGAGGATTTCATATTTTCTTCTCCTCTCTTTTTATATGAGCAGGAGCAAGGACAAGGACATTCTTGTTGAAGCTGATCCTGAACTTGAAAGGACCTTGAAGAGAAAGCTAAAAGAAGCTAAAGTACAACTCTCTATAGAGGACCTAACAGAAACTTTCAAACAAGAAGAAGCCATGGCAGCCGAAAACAACAACAATGCCAACAATGCAAGGAAGGTGCTTGGTGACAACCTAAAGAAAGCCTGAACTCTTGTGAAAAGCTAGTCAATGCCTTCTTGGCAAAGTTCTTTCCACCTCAAAAATTGAGCAAGCTTAGAGTGAAAGTCTAAACCTTCAGACAGAAGGAAGGTGAATCCCTCTATGAAGCTTGGGAAAGATACAAGCAATTGATCAGAAGGTGTTCTTCTGACATGCTTTTAGAATGGAGCATCATAGGTATCTTCTATGATGGTTTGTCTGAACTGTCCAAGATGTCATTGGACAGCTCTGCTGGAGGATCTCTTCATCTGAAGAAGATGCCTGCAGAAGCTCAGGAACTCATTGAAATGGTTGCAAATAACCAATTTATGTACACCTCTAAAAGGAATCCTGTGAATAATGGGACAAGTCAGAAGAAAGGAGTTCTTGAAATTGATACTCTGAATGCCATATTGGCTCAGAACAAAATATTGACTCAGCATGTCAATATGATTTCTCAGAGTCTATCTGGCATGCAAGCAGCAACAGGCAGTACCAAGGAAGCTTCATCTAAAAAAGAAGCTTATGATCCTGAGAACCCAGCAATGGAAGAGGTGAATTACATGGGAGAACCCTATGGAAACACCTATAATCCTTCATGGAGAAATCACCCAAATCTCTCATGGAAGGACCAACAGAGGCCTCAACAAGGCTTCAACAACAGTAATGGTGGAAGAAATAGGTTTAGCAATAGCAAGCCTTTTCCATCATCTTCTCAGCAACAAACAGAGGATTCTAAGTAGAGCCACTCTGACTTAGCAACCATAGTCTCTGATCTAACTAAAACCACTCAAAGTTTCATGACTGAAACAAGGTCCTCCATTAGAAATTTAGAGGCACAAGTGGGTCAGCTGAGTAAGAGGATTACTGAACTCCCTCCTAGTACTCTCCCAAGCAATACAGAAGAGAACCCAAAGAGAGAATGCAAGGCCATAAACACGTCCCACATGGTCGAATGCATAGAGGAGGGAAAGGCAGTGATTTCCACTGAGGAAGACCTCAATAGATGTCCACTGGCCTCGAAGGAGTTCCCTAATGAGGAACCATGGGAATCTGAGGCTCACACTGAGACCATAGAGATTCCATTGACTTTACTTCTGCCATTCATGAGCTCTGATGAGTATTCTTCTTCTGAAGAAGATGAAGATGTTACTGAAGAGCAAGTTGCTAAGTACCTTGGAGCAATCATGAAGCTAAATGCCAAGTTATTTGGTAATGAGACTTGGGAGGATGAACCCCCCTTGCTCACCAAAGAATTGGATGACTTGACTAGGCAGAGATTACCTCAGAAGAGACAGGATCCTGGAAAGTTCTCAATACCTTGTACCATAGGTACCATGACCTTTGAGAAGGCTCTGTGTGACCTGGGGTCAAGTATAAACCTCATGCTTCTCTCTATAATGGAGAAGCTAGGGATCCTTGAGGTACAAGCTGCAAGAATCTCACTAGAGATGGCAGACAATTCAAAGAAACAGGCTTATGGACTTGTAGAGGATGTCTTGGTAAAAGTTAAAGACCACTACATCCCTGTTGATTTCATAATCTTAGACACTAGGAAGTGTATGGATGAATCCATCATCCTTGGCAGACCCTTCCTAGCCACAGCAAAAGCTGTGATTGATGTTGATAGAGGAGAATTGGTCCTTCAAGTGAATGAGGACTCCCTTGTATTTAAAGCTCAAGGATCTCCCTCTGTAACAATGGAGAGGAAGCATGAAAAGCTTCTCTCAATATATAGTTAAACAAAACCCCCACATTCAAACTCCAAGTTTGGTGTTGAGAGGCCACAACCAAACTCTAAGTTTGGTGTTAGGAGGCCACAACCAAACTCTAAATTTGGTGTTGGGAGGCCATTAAAGAAGCGCTTGTTGGGAGGCAACCCAATTTTATTTAATCATATCTATTTATTTTCCTTTGTTATTTTATGTTTTCTGTAGGTTGATGATCATGTGAAGTCACAAAAATAACTGAAAAAGCAAAAACAGAATGAAAAACAGTATTAAAAACAGCACACCCTGGGGGAGAAGCTTACTGGCGTTTAAACGCCAGTAAGGGTAGCAGAATGGGCGTTATACGCCCAGTCTGGCACCATTCTGGGCGTTTAACACCAGAAATGGGCACAGAGCTGGTGTTTAACGCCAGAAAAGGGCACAGAGCTGGCGTTAAACGCCAGAAAGGGGAGAAAAGCTGGCGTTAAATGCCAGAAATGGGCAGCAACCTGGCGTTTAATGCCAGGATTGGCACAGGAAGGGGCGTTTACACGCCAACATGGTGCAGGGATGAAAAATTCTTGACACCTCAGGATCTGTGGATCCCACAGGATCCCCACCTACCTAATCTCTCTCTCTTTTTCACACCCTTCCATAACACCCTTCCCTAAATACCCTTCACCATTCACCACAATACCTCTTCCCTAAAAACTTCTCACCTATCAAATCCTACCCTTTGCTCCATAATCTCTTCACCAATCCACATCCATCCATCATAAAACCCCACCTACCTCACCATTCAAATTCAAACCACTTTCCCTCCTAAACCCACCCATACATGGCCGAACCCTACCCCTCTCCTCACTCTTATATAAACCCTTCATCCCATCTTCATTTTCACACATCACAAACACTTATTCCCCCCTTGGCCGAATCACTTCCACTTCTCTATCTCCTCCATTTTCTTCTTCTTCTACTCCTTTCCTTCTTTTTTTGCTCGAGGACGAGCAAACCTTCTAAGTTTGGTGTGGTAAAAGCGTTTCTTTTTGTTTTTTCATAACCATTTATGGCACCAAAGGCCGGAGAAACCTCAAGAAAGAGGAAAGGGAAGGCAAAAGCTTCCACCTCCAAGTCATGGGAGATGGAGAGATTCATCTCAAAGATCCATCAAGACACTTTTATGAAGTTGTGGCCAAGAAGAAGGTGATCCTCGAGGTCCCTTTCAAACTCAAAAAGGGTGAATATCCGGAGATCCGACATGAGATTTGAAGAAGAGGTTGGGAAGTTCTCACCAACCCCATTCAATAAGTCAGAATCTTAATGGTTCAAGAGTTCTATGCCAATGCATGGATCACCAAGAACCATGATCAAAGTGTGAACCCGGACCCAAAGAATTGGCTTACAATGGTACGAGGGAAATGCTTAGATTTCAGTCCGGAAAATGTAAGGTGTGCATTTAACTTGGCCATGATACAAGGAGATGCACGCCCCTACACTAGAAGGGTCAACTTTGATCAAAGGTTGGACTAAATCCTCATAGATATTTGTAAAGAGGGTGCTCAATGGAAGAAAGATTCAAGAGGGAAGCCGGTTCAACTAAGAAGGCATGACCTCAAGCCTGTGGCTAGGGGATGGTTGGAGTTCATCCAACGCTCAATCATTTCTACTAGCAACCGGTCTAAAGTTATCATGATCCATAGCATCATGATTGGAGAGGAAGTAGAAATTTATGAGGTTATATCCCTAGAACTCTACAAGGTAGCGGACAAGTCCTCTACTTTGGCAAGGTTAGCCTTCCCTCATCTCATTTGTCACCTCTGCAATTCATCTGGAATTGACATAGAGGAAGCCATCCTCATTGATGAGGACAAGCCCATCACTAAGAAAAGGATGGAGCAAACAAGAGATCCGACTCATGGACAAGAGCATGAGGAAATTCCTCATCATGAAATTCCTGAGATGCCTCAAGGGATGCATTTTCCTCCACAAAACTATTGGGAGCAAATCAACACATCCCTAGGAGAATTAAGTTCCAACATGTGACAACTAAGAGTGGAGCACCAAGAGCATTCCATCCTCCTCCATGAAATTAGAAAAGACCAAAAAGTCATGAGGGAGGAGCAACAAAGGCAAGGAAGAGACATTGAGGAGCTCAAGCACTCCATAAGATCTTCAAAAAGAAGAACAAGCCGCCATCACTAAGGTGGACCCATTCTTTAATTTCCTTGTTCTTTATATCCTGTTTTTCGAATTTTTATGCTTTATGTTTATCTATGTTTTTGTCTTTATTACATGGTCATTAGTGTCTTAGTGTCTATGCCTTAAAGCTATGAATGTCCTAAGAATCCATCACCTTTCTTAAATAAAAAGTGTTTTTAATTGCAAAAAGAAAAAGAAGTACATGAATTTTGAATTTTAAAATAGATTAATTATTTTGATGTGGTGGCGATACTTTTTATTTTCTGAATGAATGCTTGAACAGTGCATATTTTTTAATTTGTTGTTTATGAATATTAAAATTGTTGGCTCTTGAAAGAATGATGAAAAAGGAGAAATGTTATTGGTAATCTGAAAAATCAAAAAAATGATTCTTGAAGCAAGAAAAAGCAGTGAATACAAAGCTTGCAAAAAAAATAAATATGGCGAAAAAAAAGAGAAGAAAAGAAAAAGCAAGTAGAAAAAGACAATAGCCCTTTAATCCAAAAGGCAAGGGTAAAATAGAAAGGATCGAAGGCTTTGAGCATCAGTGGATAGGAGGGCCCACAGGAATAAAATCCTGGCCTAAGCGGCTAGATCAAGCTGTCCCTAACCATGTGCTTGTGGCGTGAAGGTGTCAAGTGAAAAGCTTGAGACTGAGTGGTTAAAGTCATGGTCCAAAGCAAAAGAGTGTGCTTAAGAGCTCTGAACACCTCTAATTGGGGACTCTAGCAAAGCTGAGTCACAATCTGAAAAGGTTCACCCAGTTATGTGTCTGTGGCATTTATGTATCCGGTGGTAATACTGGAAAACAAAATGCTTAGGGTCACGGCCAAGACTCATAAAGTAACTGTGTTCAAGAATCAATATACTAAACTAGGAGAATCAATAACACTATCTAAATTCTAAGTTCCTACAGATGCCAATCATTCTAAACTTCAAAGGATGAAGTGAGATGCCAAAACTGTTCAGAAGAAAAAAGCTAATAGCCCCGCTCATCTAATTAAGACTAATCTTCATAGATGTTTTTGGAATTCATTGTATATTCTCTTCTTTTTATCCTATTTGATTTTTAGTTGCTTGGGGACAAGCAACAATTTAAGTTTGGTGTTGTGATGAGCAGATAATTTATACGCTTTTTGGCATTATTTTTAGTATGTTTTTAGTATATTTTAGTTAGTTTTTATTATATTTTTATTAGTTTTTAAATAAAAATCACATTTCTTGACTTTACTATGAGTTTGTGTATTTTTCTGTGATTTCAGGTATTTTCTAGCTGAAATTGAGGGACCTGAGCAAAAATCTGATTCAGAGGCTGAAAAAGGATTGTAGATGCTGTTGGATTCTGACCTCCTTGCACTCGAAGTGGATTTTCAGGAGCTACAGAAGCCCAATTGGCGCGCTCTCAATTGCGTTGGAAAGTAGACATCCTGGGCTTTCCAGCAATATATAATAATCCAAACTTTTCTCGAGATTTGATGGCCCAAACTGGCATTCCAAGTCAGCATAAAAATTCTGGCGTCAAAACGCCAGAACTGGCATAAAAGCTGGAGTTAAACGCCCAAACTGGCACAAAAGTTGGTGTTCAACTCCAGGAAAAGTCTCTACATATGAAAGCTTCAACGCTCAGCCCAAGCACACACCAAGTGGGCCTGAAAGTGGATTTCCGCATCATTTACTCATTTCTGTAAACCCCAGGCTACTAGTTCTCTATAAATAGCACCTTTTGCTATTGTATTTTGAGAGACTTTTTCACATACTTTTGATCTTGAAATACTTTTCATCTTTGGGAGGCTGGCCATTCGGTCATGCCTAGACCCTTTTGTTCTTATGTATTTTCAATGGTGGAGTTTCTACACACCATAGATTAAGGTGTGGAGCTCTGCTGTTCTTTATGAATTAATGCAAAGTACTACTGTTTTCTATTCAATTCACGCCTACTTTTTCTCTAAGATATACACTCGTTCTTCAACTTGATGAATGTGATGATCCGTGACACTCATCATCATTCTCACCTTTGAACGCGTGCTTGACAACCACTTCCGTTCTACATGCAAACAAGCTTGAATGTGTATCTCTTGGGTTTCTAATCTAAGATTAGAACCTTCGTGGTATAGGCTAGAATTATTGGCGGTCATTCTTGAGATCCAGAAAGTCTAAACCTTGTCTGTGGTATTCCGAGTAGGATCTGGGAAGGGATGACTGTCACGAGCTTCAAACTCGCGAGTGTTGGGTGTAGTGACAGACGCAAAAGGATCAATGGATCCTATTCCAACATGATCGAGAACCGACAGATGATTAGCCGTGCGGTGACAGCACATTTGGACCATTTTCACTGAGAGGACGGGAGGTAGCCATTGCAACAGTGAAACCCAACATAAAGCTTGTCATGGAAAGGAGTATGAATGATTGGAAGAAGACAATAGGAAAGCAGAAGTCCAGGAGGAACAAAGCATCTTCATACGCTTATCTGAAATTCTCACCAATGAATTACATAAGTATCTCTATCTTATTTTATGTTTTATTCATATTTTAATTATCTTAAACTCCATAACCATTTGAATCCGCATGTCCGAGATTTACAAGATGACCATAGCTTGCTTCAAGCCGACAATCTCCGTGGGATCGACCCTTACTCACATAAGGTTTATTACTTGGACGACCCAGTGCACTTGCTGGTTAGTTGTGCGAAGTTGTGACAAAGAGTTGAGATTACAATTGTGCGTACCAAGTTGTTGGTTCCATTGATGATCACAATTTCGTGCACCAGTTAGCTTAGACTAGTGAGAGTGCTCATGAATTAAGTGTGGGGAAAGTGAGTTTGGAAACGGTTTGTTTAAGTATTGTGTGTTATATATCTTTATGAAGATGTGAAAGAATATTTAGGACATGTTCATGCATTCAATAATTTAATCATATGCATTGAGAAAAAAATAATAATATAAAAAAGAAAACTAATATAAAAATAAAATAAAAAAGAAAAAAAACAAAGGAGAAAAAGAAAAGAAAAAGAGCAAATAATAAAAGGGGACAAAATGCCCTAAAGTAAATGGTAATAGTAATGCATATGTATTATACTCGAATTAGGATGCATGAATATATGGTAAACATAGTAAATGGGTAGTTAGATTTTGTATTGTAATTACATGGATTGTCTTAAGTTAGGTGGGAGAAGTTTAGGTTAATTAAGGATTCAGATTTTAGTCCACTTGACCAAATACAATCCTACCTTGACCTTAACCCCATTACAACCCTTAAAAGACCTCTTGATATGTGTATTTATGTATTAAATTTTTGTTGATTGGAAGAAGAAGAGCAAGCCTTAGAAAGCAAGGTTAGTAGAGAATTGAGAGAGTCGAACCTTAAACACTTGAGTGATTAGAGTGTATACACTTTCGGTGAGGGTTCGATGCTCGATTCCTTGTTCCCGGATTTCACAAGCTATTTTCTTTTGCAAGTTTACTTGTACTTTGTTTTGTGATTTGAATTAGTGGAATCCAGTTTATGTTTGTCTTGGAGAATTTGTTTACTTTTAACCAAGTAGGTAGAAACATTTTGTATGTAGTTGCATTCATATAGATAGGTTGCATTTCATACTTTCTACCATTCCTCTTCACTCTTATAGTTTCTCTTAAGCTTAGCATGAGGACATGCTAATGTTTAAGTGTGGGGAGGTTGATAAACTACTATTTTATGGATTATCCTATGCTTAATCTAGTGAATTTTATCCATCATTCTCACACTTATTCATACAATTTGCATGGTTTTACATTTTCCTTCTTGATTTTGTGCTATGATTGAAAACATGCTTCTCTGGCCTTAAATTTGTTGTGTTTAATTCCCTCTCATTACCATTTGATGACGTGATATGTGTGTTAAGTGATTTCAGGGTTTACAGGGCAGGAATGGCTTAGAGGATGGAAAGGAAGCATGCAAAAGTGGAAGGAATACAAGAAACTGAAGGAATTGCTAAAGCTGTCTAGCCTGAACTCTTCGTACTAAGTCGACCATAACTTGAGTTATAGAGGTCCAAATGACGCCGTTCTAGTTGTGTTGGAAAGTTAACATCCAGGGCTTCACAACGATTTATAATTTTTCATAGCTTCCTCAAAGATAGGCGACACACACGCGTGGATCATGCGCACGCGTGACCTGGCAAAAATCCAATCCACGCTCACGCGTGGACGACGCTCACGCATGACTTTGCCGCGTGCTGGACGTATCAGAAATTGCTGGGGGCGATTTCTAGGCTGTTTCTGACCCATTTTTCGGCCCAGAAAACACATATTAGAGGCTATAAAGTGGGGGAATCCATTAATTCATTGACACAACTTTCATATTCACAATTTTAGCGTTTAGATGTAGTTTCCTAGAGAGAGAGGCTCTCTCCTCTCTCTTAGGTTTTAGAATTAGGATTTCTCTTAATGTATGGTTGTTTCTTCAATCCAGGTTCAATGTTCCTTTAATTTAGTTTCTCTTCTACTTTTATTTATTCTAGTGCTTTCACTTGTTAATTACTTATGTTGCCAAATTGGCTTATGAACTCTTCATGTTAGATTTGAATTTCTATTTAATACAATTCGAGGTATTTCAGATTTATGGTTGCTTTCTTCTATTTATGATATAAATAATTTAGATTTTTCCCCCTTTGCTTTGGTTGAGTAATTGGTGACACTTGAGTTATCAAACTCAGCAATTGATTGAAAATTGGAATTTGATGATTGATTTGGATTCTTCTAAAGCTAGTCTTTCCATAGGAGTTGACTAGGACTTGAGGAATCAAATTGATTAGTCCACTTGACTTTCCTTTATTTAGTAAGGGTTAACTAAGTGGGAGCAATAAACAATTCTCATCACACCTGATAAGGATAACTAGGATGGGATTTCCAGTTCTTATACCTTGCAATGGTTTTCATGATAATTAATTTACTTTATTGCCAATTTATTTTCCTGTTCCCTATTTCAAAAAATCCCCAAAAATACACTTTTTCTCATAACCAATAATAAATCATACCTCCCTGCAATTCCTTGAGAGATGAGCCGATGTTTAAATACTTCGGTTATAAATTTTATTGGATTTTGTTACTTGTGATAACCAAAGTTTTTGTACGAAAGGATTCTTTGTTGGTTTAGAAACTATACTTACAACGTGATTATTTTAATAAAAATTCTTTACCGGTAGAAATCAACTCGTCAGATGCTCAAGGTCGGCCTTACCAGCTAGGTAGGCATGACCTTAGGCCAGTAGCTAGAGGATGGTTGGAGTTCATCCAACGCTCTATCATCCCTATGAGTAACCGCTCTGAGGTTACAGTCGAGCAAGCAGTGATGATTTACTGCATTAGGCTCGGCAATGAGGTGAAGGTACATGAGATGATCCCTCAAGAGTTTTACAGAGTAGCTGACAAGTCCTCCACCACTGTGAGACTGGCGTTCTCTCATCACATTTACCGCTTATGTGCAGCAGCTGGAGCTCACATAGAGGGAGATACCTCGATCGACGAGGAGAGGTCGATCACCAAGAAGGGTATGGAGCACGCTAGGGAAACCGTGCAAGGACCGCAGTAGGAGCTGGTTTTACTGCCTCCACAGGATCTTCTGATGATTCTTCAGGGGATGTACTTCCCTCCCCGTGATTATTGGGATCAGTTGACCACATCTCTAGGGGAGCTGACGTCATCAGTTGATCAGCTGAGGCTGTAGCATCAGGATTAGTATGCTCTCTTCCATCAGATGATGGAAGATCAATGGAGGATAATGGAGGAGCAGAGGAGATAGGGGCGTGACATTGAGGAGCACAAATGCTCCAAAGGATTCTTCGGAGGGAGCAGCAGCCAACATCACTGACGTGGTTGAGTTTTATTCTCCCTTTTCCTTATCTTAAGTTTGTTTTGAGTATTTTATTCTATTTTCTGTTTTCTTATCTAAGTTTGCATGATCACCCTTAGGATTTCTTTGCTTTCTTGTTTAGTAGTTTATTTCTAAAAATTTTTCAAGATGTCTTATGTACTACACATCAAGCTTAAAAAGAAAAATCAATTGAAAAAGAAGTAGTAAAATGCATGAGATCTTGAGTTATATTATGAGTTATTCTAGTTGCTTTGATGTGGTAGCCCTATCTCTATTTCTGAATGTATGAATTAACTGTGCAGATTTGATATTGGAGTTGAGTATATTGGTTCTTGAGGAACGGGAACTTAGAAAAGTATTATGGATTCTCTGAAACAAGAAAAAAATTGATTCTTAAAGCAAAACAAAAAGCAAAAAAAAAGAAATAAAAAGAAAAATCAAACGAAAAGGTCCAAAGCTTTGAGCATCAATGGTTAGGAGGGTCAAAACTGATCTAAAGCTCAAAAGAGTGGTGTTCCCTAACCATATGCTTGTGGTATGAAAGTGTCAAGTAACCTTTGAAACTGAACACTTAAAGTCGTGACCCATTTGAGACTGGCAGCACCTCCCCTGGGCGCTAAATGCCCACCCGGCATTTAACACCAGCAGGGGGCACAAAATAGAGACGCACACTTCCCCTCTTGGCGTTTAATGCCCATTCCTGAAGTTAAACGCCAGCAGTAGCCCGTTTCACACCTCTTTGGGCCTCCAAGTGGATTTAGCACTTCTTAGTTTTATTTTATTTTCTTTTTGTGATTTTTATTTAGAAGATAATATCTTTTAGGTCTAGCATTTATTATTAGGTTAGTAATTAAAGGAAAAGATCACTTAGGTTTAGGATCTTCTTCCTTCCGCACTATTTAGAAACCTGTTTTCTGTGTAAGTTATAGGCAATTAAACCTCCTGGTTAAGGTTAGGAGCTCTATTTATTTCTATGGCTTAAGATTATTATTCTTCTATTTTAATATATGTTTGATTCAATTCTAAGGTGTTATTTTCATTCTTAATCTTGTGAACTGGGTGGAACATGAGTATGACCCTTTTCTACATGAGTTCTTGTGATTCTCGAGAGAGTTATCTCACTTGAACTACAGCTTGAAAACACTCCTCCTAAACGGCTAATCACACAACCTTCTGAGGATAAGCAACATCTATTCAGCTGGGATTGTGGTGTAAACTGGATTTTCGAACTTCACCCTCTGACCTGAGTTAAGTGACCATGAGAGTGGCGGTTAATGAAGGTTAGGAGAAATTAAATTGCTAAGAGATTAGGGTTTAATCACTAGTGATTTTCCATGGAATGAAACATTCGTTGCTAAAATAGTTAGTAAGAAGTTTTAACCTGGAAAAGATAAACATCTCCAAGACCTTAACTGTTTCCTCATACTCTTTTTACACCAAACTCTTATTGCTTTCTTTATTTCTCCTGTTTATTGTTTATGCGTTTACAACAACAACAACTCTTTTTACTATTTGCCTGACTAAGTCTAACAGGATAACTATTAGTTGCTCAGTCTGACAATCCTCGTGGGATCGACCCTCACTCACCTGAGGTATTACTTGGATGACCTGGTGCACTTGCTGGTTAAGTTGTGCGAGTTCACAATTCGTGCACCATTATTTTGGTGCAAAAAAATAGTTTGAAAAATAGCCTCTGACTTGTGCATACGCAATCTGTTGTACGTATGCACCACCCTGTATTTTCACTATTTCATGAGTATGCATCCTAAAAATAAATCGCTTTGGTGTGTGCATACGCACCCAATTTTGAGCACACACTCATGAGGTCTTTTTTTTAAAAAAAAAAACAATTCTTTTGTGTGTACGCACCCCTAATTCAAAACCCTCTCGTGCGTGCCCACGCACAATAGTTTGCATACGCACCTTCCCTGTTTCAGCTTTTTGTGCGTGCGCACGGTCGTGTGTGCGTACACATGAATGCCTTTGAGTGTGTGGGTAGCCGTGCATGCAACCTTATCTCCTTCTTCTTTCTTCTCCGCTCTTTTTTCCCCTCCTTTTCTTCTCCTCTTCTCTCTTACCTCAACATCACCCACCTTCTACTCCTACCATCTCCATCCCATCTCCAAAAACTTACGTCCACCGCTTCTAGCTTTGGCAGCATCATAGTGTCGTATCACTCCTCTCATCTTTTCTCTGTTTTCTATTTCTGCAGAGCAGTTACCATTTTTCTTGCAATTTTTATTTTGGTAGATTTAATACCTTAGTTTGATTATAGTTAGTTACTTAGTTTAATTTTCTATTTTAGTAGATTAGGTGGTTTGGATAGATTAGTTTAGGTGAAAAGTGTTGGATTATTGAACTGATTTACTTATTCTACTGAGAATTATTGTTGATTACTGGCATGATGCTATTTTAACATTGTTATTCTTAATATTGATTATTGGATTGAGATGGAGATTATAATGTGTTGTTTGGTAATAAATTTTGCATGCTCGACATTTGTGCATACCAAGTGCTTATGACATTGCTTTTAAGAATTCTTTTGGATTTCTAAATATATGTTGCAGGCAGCTACCATGTGATTTGATTTCCTTATCTATCATTAGGCAAAAGCTTCTAATTGATGCATTTGTTGTTAGGTGATGCATGCTTATGTTGATTTTTATATACATCACCAAGTTTATGCACTGAAATTGTGGAATTGTGAAATTGGATTGTAAACTTACCTAGTGACAATTTTTTTTTTGCACTTTTCAAGCTATGTGGACGATGCTTGGTATGTGATTGATTTTAACTTATATCTCTTTTTCACTAAGTAACAGCATCCATGTTTCTTCCTTTTATGTCAACTAGGTGACTCGATCAAATCTTAATTGTGATATTGATTGATGTGCGAGTTTTATATTTGAAAGAGTATTATCGTCGGTTAGAAATTTTCACAAAATAATTCCGTTGCTAGTATAGTTCCCAACCAACAAACAACACTCAATCAAAGTTTTAATATGGTTGTCACATGTGCAAACCCCAATGAAAATAAACAGAAGTATTTAAACCTCGGGTCGTCTCACAAGGAATCGCAATAAAATGCTCAATTATTGGCTACGAAGGAACAAAAGTAGGTTTGATTTGGCAATTGACAAGGAAAGTAAATAATAAGAAAGTAAATGACATTTAACTAATAAAGGGAAGGAAAAGAACTCTTGGCTAAGGCATGAAAATTGAGTTCACGTACAAACCATGTATTGACAATTATGAGAGACCAACCCATCAGGTCTACTTCTATACTTGAAGTACGTCAAATAGGCTTGATCAATATTAACCTATAAGTCCCAACCTAGCTACTAATTGACTTAGTAGTAGGCTAGCGTTAATGGGTATCAAATTGATCACTAAGGGTTCTCAAATCACCAATTCAATGAAACCCAATGACTCAAGGTCCCACAATTAGCCTAGGCCAAGAGTATAAAAACTACTCTAATACTAGTGGAAACATTTTATCAAACACCTAAAGTGCAATAAAAGTAAACATCACAAAATGCAAGAATTAATAAAAGCTATAACTAACATAAGCAAGAAATCAACAATAGCAATTAAGATAAACATAAAAATACATGAAAACATGAAATTGCATTAAAAGGAAATAAAAATCCAATGAGGGTTCATGAACATAAAAATGGCAAAATAAGGAAATTAATAAGAAAAACTAAGAAGATTAAGACAATAGAACAATAAAATATAAAGACAGTTGAACTAAAAACAAGAATTAAGACTTGGATCTAAGGAAATTTGACCTAAACTATCCTAAATTCTAGAGAGAAGGGAGAGCTTCTCTCTCTAGAATTCTAATCTAAAACATGATGAAAAAACTACACTATGACTACTTTCGCCCTCATTCCCTTGCAATCCTTGGGTTCAAAAGCATCAGAAATGAGTTGGATTTAGGCCTCCTTCAGCTCAAAAATCGCCCCAGGGTATTGAGTTTAGTGAGGTCACGTGCCGCTTGTCACGCGTACGCATGGGTCACGCATATGCGTCACTAGCAAAATTCCTCTTCACGCCTATGCGTGGGTGATGCGTGCGCGTCGCCGGCGAATCTCCTTTTCACGCGTACGCATTGGTGACGCGTGCATGTGGCCTCGAGTTCAGCAAATCCTTATTTCTTCATGAATTCTCCATTTTTGCATGCTTTTTCTTCATTCCTTCAATCCAATCTTTGCCTTCTAATCCTGAAATCACTTAACAAACATATCAATGCATCGAATAGAATTAAAGGGAATTAAATTTATCAATTTTTGGGCCTAAAAAGCATGTTTTCACTCTTAAGCACAAATTAAGAGAAATTCACAAAACCATGATATTTCATTGAATAAATGTGAGAAAAATTGATAAAATCTCCTAAATTCAACATAAGATAAACCATAAAATTTTGTTTATCAAACCTCCCCGACAACGGCACCAAAAACATGAAAGAGTATTATCGTCGGTTAGGAATTTTCACAAAATAATTCCGTTGCTAGTATAGTTCCCAACCAACAAACAACACTCAATCAAAGTCTTAATATGGTTGTCACATGTACAAACCCCAATTAAAATAAACCAAAGTATTTAAACCTCGGGTCGTCTCACAAGGAATTACAATGAAATGCTCAATTATTGGCTATGAAGGAACAAAAGGGGGTTTGATTTGGTAATTGACAAGGAAAGTAAATAACAAAAAAGTAAATGACATTTAACTAATAAAGGGAAGGAAAAGAACTCTCGGCTAAGGCATGATGAATGAATTTTTGATGGTATAGAATTTCACAAACGAAATCTCGTTGCAAGTATAGTTTCTAAACCAACAAATAATCCTCTCATGCAAAAAAATTATTTGTCACAAGTACAAACCCCAATAAAAATAACTGAAGTATTTAAACCTCGGGTCGTCTTTCAAAGGAATTGCAAGGAAGTGTTCTTGTTATTGGTTATGAGACAAGTATTTTAGGGTTTTGAATAAGGGACAAGAAATGTAAATAGCAAAAGAAGTAAACTAATAACTAAGAAAGCTCTTGACAAGGAATGAGAACCTGAAGTCCTATCCTCATTATCATCATCAATTGTGATGAGAATTGTCCATTGCTCTACTTAGTCAACCTCTAACTATGAAGGAAAGGCAAGTAGAGATAATCAACTTAAGTCCACAAGTCCTAATCAAATCCTAAGGAAAGACTAGAGTTAGTGTCATTAAAATCAATTAGCAATTTCCAATTGTCAATCAACAAAAGAGTTTGATAACTCAAGAGTCTCAAATTACTCAATCCAAGCCAAGAGGAGAAAAATATACTCTAACATCCTTCCAAGCATTTTTCAAACACTTGGAAGGCACAAAAGAAAAGCAAGATAAAATTGCAAGGAATTTAAATCTATAACTACCAAAAGCAAGGAATTAACAACAATAAAGCAAATCAACAATAAAAGAAATCAAACATAAATTGCATTAAAGAGAAGTAGAAGAAAGAAGAGTGCATCAACAACAAAATAAATAATTTCAAGGATTAAAATGCTAAACTAAGAAAGCAAAGGTAGAAGAACAAGGAATTGGAAAGGAAAAGTAAATCAAAGCATGAATTAAACCTAGATTTAAGAAATCCTAATCTACATCTAACCTAATTCTAGAGAGAAGAGAGAGATTCTCTCTCTATAAACTAGCCCAAGCATGATCAAAGTTTTCATGAACGGAT
The DNA here is from genome assembly GCF_000816755.2 of Arachis ipaensis. Classification (NCBI taxonomy): domain Eukaryota; kingdom Viridiplantae; phylum Streptophyta; class Magnoliopsida; order Fabales; family Fabaceae; genus Arachis; species Arachis ipaensis. Next base: position 92,503,937 of record NC_029791.2, on the reverse strand, counting down.
TTTTGATGGTATAAAATTTCACAAATGAAATCTCGTTGCAAGTATAGTTTCTAAACCAACAAATAATCCTCTCATGCAAAAAATTGTTTGTCACAAGTACAAACCCCAATAAAAATAACCGAAGTATTTAAACATCGGGTCGACTCTCAACGGAATTGCAGGGAAGTGTTCTTGTTATTGGTTATGGGATAAGTATTTTGGGGTTTTGAATAAGGGACAAGAAATGTAAATAGCAAAAGAAGTAAACTAATAACTAAGAAAGCTCTTGACAAGGAATGAGAACTAGAAGTCCTATCCTCATTATCATCATCAACTGTGATGAGAATTGTCCATTGCTCCACTTAGTCAACCTCTAACTATGAAGGAAAGTCAAGTAGTGATAATCAAATTAAGTCCACAAGTCCTAATCAAATCCTAAGGAAAGACTAGAGTTAGTGTCATTCAAATCAATTAGCGATTTCCAATTATCAATCAACAAAAGAGTTTGATAACTCAAGAGTCTCCAATTACTCAATCCAAGCCAAGAGGAGAAAAATCTACTCTAACATCCTTCTAAGCATTTTGTCAAACACTTGGAAGGCACAAAAGAAAAGCAAGATAAAATTGCAAGGAATTTAAATCTATAACTACCAAAAGCAAGGAATTAACAACAATAAAGCAAATCAACAATAAAAGAAACCAAACATAAATTGCATTAAAAAGAAGTAGAAGAAAGAATAGTGCATCAACAACAAAGTAAACAATTACAAGGATTAAAATGCTAAACTAAGAAAGCAAAGGTAGAAGAACAAGGAATTGGAAAGGAAAAGTAAATCAAAGCATGAATTAAACCTAGATCTAAGAAATCCTAATCTACATCTAACCTAATTCTAGAGAGAAGAGAGAGCTTCTCTCTCTAGAAACTCACCAAGCATGATTGACGAGCGGCAGAAGTTTAACTAATTAAGAGATTATAATATAATAGAATAGCGTTGCGAGTATAGCTCTTATCCAGCAAAAATCTGCCTCATCAATTTAGAAAGATTATCACAAAAAGTTTAGAATAAAAATACTGGGAGTATGAGTCCCAGGTCGTCTCCCAACGAGCTGCTAGAAGGGATGCTAATTTATTAATCAGGAGTTTCCAAGAGAATTTGAGAGTTGAATAATGAGAAATTAAATAATTGTAAATTAAAGCAGTAAAAATTAAATGAGATTTGTAATCTTATAAATAAAAAGCCTTGACTGAGGGAATGATTAATCGGAAGTTCTATCCTTGTTGGGATCTCCTAAGTGTAGTATCAAAAAGGTTGTTGTTTTCACTTAGTTAACCTTTACTAAATAAAGGAAAGTCAAGTGATTAAGCTAACTCTTATTCGCAAATCCTAGTCCTCTCCCTTGGGAAGGTCTAGCGTTAGTAAATACAGAACTAGCCAACAACTTCCAATTTAACCATTACTTAAGCCTTCCAACCCAAGTGTCTCCTCCTAATCAACCCCCATGTCAAGTAGGGAATCTACTCCATTGACATGAATATAACGCTTGTAGAAATATAAAAAGAAGACATGATAAATTAAATAAAATAAAGCTTTTAAAATTAATTAAAGATAAAAGTAATCCTTTTCACTAACAATCCATGAAAATATTCCAATTACCATTCCAAACAAGAATTAAGAATATGGAATAAATATGGAATAAATAAATAAAAGAGTAAGTAAACAAACTAGAATTGTATCTTCAACAGAGGTGATGACTCTTCAGTATCCAAAAGCAAAAGCAATAAACTAGGAATGTAAAGAGAACCTAGAGGAAAAGTAATTCTCTCTCTAGATTCAGATCTAAAAACCTAAAAACTATCCTAATGAGAATATGTGAATGTGTATCTCTCTATGTCTTGATTCTCTGTGTGTTCCTTGGCTTTATTCTGTGTTTTTGGGCCGAAAACTGGGCCAAAACACGGCCCGAAATCGCCCCCAGTATTTTCTGTTAATTTTGCAGATCGCGCAGGTCATGCGTATGCGCCAGTCACGTGTGCGCGTTATTTGGCGTTTTTCCTTGTCACGCGTACGCGTCGTCCATGCGTGCGCGTCATTTGTGTAGACTCCAATCCGCGCGTACGCGTCAGGCATGCGTATGCGTCACTGCAATTTTCTCCATTCCGCGTGCTCGCGTGAGCCATGCGTGCGCGTCGGTGTTCACTGGTCATCTCCTTAGTTTCTTGTGTTCTTTCCATTTTTGCAAGCTTTCTCTCCATTCTCTAATCCATTCTTGCCCTATAAAGTCTGAAACACTTAACACATGGATCACAGCATCAAATGGTATAAAGGGGAATTAAAATATACAAATTAAAGATCTCTAGGAAGTAAATTTTCAATCATAAAACAATATTAGGAAGGGATTATAAAATCATGCAAATCATATGAATAAGTGGGTGAAGACTTAATAAAAACCACTCAATTAAACACAAGAAAAACCATAAAATAGTGGTTTATCAACCTCCCCACACTTAAACATTATCATGTCCTCATGCTTAGCATAAGGAGATAAAGTAAATGAGTAGGGAAAAGTAAGACTCATGCAATGCAATGCAACCTATGTATATGAATGCAACTATATGCTAAAATGATTTTTCCTACTTGGTTAAAAAGTAAATAAGTTCTTCAAGACAAATTTAAATCAAATATCACTAATTAAAACTATACAGCAAAAACAAGCAAACTTGTAAGAAGACAGCTCATGAAAGCAGGGAACATAGAATTAAGCATTGAACCCTCACTGATGGTGTATATGCACTCTAGTCACTCTAGTGTATAGGGTAATCACTCTGTTCTTCTCTAATCATGCTTTCTAAACCTTGTTCTTCACCTAACCAATCAACAAGTATTTAATGTACCAATGCAAACATCATGAGGTCTTTTCAAGGTTGTAATGGGGCCAAGGTAAAGGTGAGGATATATATATATATATATATATATATATATATATATATATATATATATATGGCTAGGTGAGCTATAAATTGAATTTTTGATCAACCTAAGTTCTCACCTAAACACAAACACACTTTATACTTTTAAATTCATGCCTAGTTACCCAAAATTTTCCCACTTTTTTGTATTACATACTCATGCGTCAACTTTTCTCTTAACTTTGTATCACACATGCCTTGATTTTTTCATTAAACTTAACATTGGGGTAATTTTGTCCCCTTATTCATTTATTTAATCACTTAATTACTTGAATATTTTTGGATTTTTTTTGAAGCATAAAAATAAACATAACATTGCCAATGCACATGGATTTTTAATTTTTCTTGTTTCACATGAGTAGGTATCCAAATTTCCAATATTTTATCATGATACATTCCCTTATTAACCCATGTTCCCACAATTTTCCCACACTTTATTGACACACAATTTCTATCTTAAGCTAACCAAAGATTCAATTTGGGGTATTACTTGTTTTTCCGCTTAAGGCTAGTAATGTGGTAAAATATAGAACAAAGGGGATTTAAAAAGGCTCAAAGTGGCTAACAAAGGTAAATGGAAGGGTAGGCTATTTGGGATAAGTGAGTTAATAATCAATTAATGGCCTCGATCATATGCATGCATATAACACATTAAACATTGGACATATAGGATGGAACAAAATAAAGATTACAATCATAGAGAAGCAAACACACAAGAATAAAATTTTTATGGTTAATAGTGTAACCATGTAATTTAACTCAAATCTCACTGGGTTGTGTGTTCTTTAGCTTTAAACTATATTCCAAATACAACTTCCAAACAAGTTTTAAAGAAAAGTTTTGATTTAAATTAGTGAAATTTTCACAAATAGGGTCTTAAAAAGAAACTTATTATTTTTCAACCAAATAGAACATGCATGCAATTACCTATTACTATGCTATCTATCCTATCCTAATAAAAGAAAAATAACTTATTTATTGGTGTTGATAAAAGAGAAATTACCTCTGGAAGTCATATACTGACCGACCTCCCCACACTTAAAGCTTGGCATCATCCTCGGTGCCAACAGTCAGGAACAAAGGGGGGCTGGTAGCAGCATCTCCACAATTGGGACCGTCATGGCTCCCTGTGCTGGTAAATGAAGTAGAGTCTGGGGTGTCTATGTTTTCTTCAAGTGGGTGGTTACCAACAAGTAGCTCCTTGAGGTATGTAAATCTGTGCTTGTTACGGCGCTCTCTTTGCTTTCCTTGCCGGTCAAGCCGGTCCAATCTCTCAAGTATCTGATGGAGTAGTTGGTTTGTTGAGGGTGTTTGTGATGTGGTAGGAGAAGGGATATATTCCACTGGTTTTGTGCTCCGGTTGGTAGTGGCTGCTGGAGGCCAGATATACTTCCCGTTAGGGACGTACTGATTATCCCGTGGAAGCACGGCCTTGGTGTCCCCAGCTCTGTAAGAGACTCCGACTGCTGAGACTAGATCTGAAACTAAGGATGGAAAAGATAGATTGCCCGCAATCTGTACGTGTCCCATAGCATGCCGAATGTGTCTTGGTAAATTGAGTTGCTGGTCGGTAAGGATACACCAGAGTAGAACAGCCATGTCTGCAGTGAAGGAGGACTCGTGAGTGCTTAGAAAGATGTAATGGGACATGATCTGTGCCCATATTCGAGCCTCCAAGGTGAGTGCTGAAGCCAATATGCTCTTAGGTCGAGATCGATGGTATCCATAGATCCATCTGCTGACAGGTTGTGCTATAACTCTGAGATCGGCGTCCCAGTCAAATTAATATGTCTGGCGTTTGAATGAGGCTTCTTGGAATGCGTCCAATCCTTCTGGTGCAGGGGGAAGATCTAAAGCTCGTTGAATGGCCTCTTCAGTTATGGGAACTTGCTTCTGATGGACATAGATAGAATGCATGGTTGGCATGTGAAAATTGGAGTAGAATTCAACTACCCATGAAAGGTTAACCTACCGTGACTATCTCTGTAGGAATCCCCAATGTCTTCTTTCAATGCGGGGCTCAACAATTTCAACAATGTGGGTCAGGAGAATGAGAAGGTGCTCATTGTTATAGTTTCTCTCGGCCAGGATAGGGAACATCTGCTCACAGTAGCGGTTAGTGAACCGCGTAGTGTCCCTTGCTGGAAAAGCTTTCTCTTTTTCATTGACCTTGATGATCCTCTTGATTCATTTTGTTGAGGGCTTTACTGCTGTTGAAGATGGCTTTGCCACTAGTGCTCTTTTTATTCCTTTCCTTGCCAGTGGATTGAAAGTAGCTTTCTCTTTTCCCTTTTTGGTGGCCATCCTGAAAAGGGAAAAAGTAAGTATATGTAAAGCTAAGGGTTCGAGCAAGGAAGAGGATGGTATGGGTGATAATCAATGCATGATAAAGAAGGATATCGTTAACACATGGTCACGACAACATGTGAAAAGTTCATCAATAGAAATATAGCAAGTGCGTGTGATGGCTATTAAATGCAAGATGTTTATTGGCATGCTAGCAAAGGCATGAGTAGCATAGATCAAGCATTAAATGTCTAAGTTAGATTATCAACTCTTTCAAACTAACAATCTATTTTTATTGACAATTATATTTAATCAATAAAATGTCAAAAGGGGTTTTGTGAAAAATAGGTATTAGAGTAGTAGAATAGAGTGATATAAAAATAATGCACAATGCCATACGGGCTTTTTCACAAATACATAGCATGCATGGTGAATATGTTATTGAAAGTATGAAATTGAACATGCAAGCAACCCTTTAAGAAGTAATATAAATTGTCAAACAATTCCACAACAACTCATAAGTAAAATATAAAAGAAAATAATCACCCAATTAAATTTCTAACACCAATTAAAGAAATAAAGAAAAAGAAAGGGAAAAGAAAATATAGATAATGAAAGTAAAAAAGAAAAAGAAGAATAAAACATTAATAAAAATAATAAAGGAAAAGTAAAAAGTAAAGAAAGAAAGAAGAAAACCTTGATAATGGATGTGAAAAATAAGGGAGGAGAAAGTAATAAGTGAGAAAGAATAAAGAAGGAAGAAGAGAGAAGAAAGAAAGAAGATGGGAAAGAAAATATTTAGATTTGGGGAAGAAAAGATAAGATATTTGGCGCTGATCTGGATAAGATGTGCGTCGCATGTGACGCGGACGCGTGGAGCACGCGATCGCGTGGTGTGTGATAAGTTCAGGTGACGCGGACGCGTGGGTCACGCGATCGCGTGACCTGATTTGTGCTATTGGCGCGAGTGCAGCCTCGCGTACGCACAACTCTCTATTTTATACACATTTTACCAAAAATTTGGGTGACACGTGCGCGTGGGTGACGCGATCGCGTGAATGGCCATATTTCGAAAAACGACGCGGACACGTGGGGCACGCGTTCGCGTGATAGGGTTTGTGTTTCCAGCATCATTCCAGCCCCACTCCATCATAACTCTCTGCCATATACCCATTTACGTCGAGTTTGCAGGGCCACGCGTGCGCGTGGGTGACGTGCACGCGTGGGGAGGCTATTTTCCAAAATAACGCGGGCGCGTCAGTGACACGGGCACGTCAGCGATGCGTTTGCGTGGGCATGTTTGTGCCTAAGGCACGCCTCCAACCACGCTTTCGCGTGACTCTCTGCTTCTTTTCTTCTCGTATCGAGGGCATCTATGACGCGGACGCGTCAGCGACACTTGCGCGTCGCGTGCACCCCTTTTTTTTTATATATGCAGTATGTAAATGCATATGCAGGCTATATGTAGCTATATGCAGAGATTATGAGAAGACTCATTGACAAAAATAAAAATATAATAAAGTAAAATAAAACTAAGACTGAAACGGAACGATCATACCATGGTGGGTTGTCTCCCACCTAGCACTTTGTTTTTACGTCCTTAAGTTGGACGTTCTTCAGGCTCATTCTGCTTCTGTTGGTGGGTCTTCTAAGAGGAAAACCTCTAGCTCTTTGTGATTGATAAACCACTATTTCATGGTTTATCTTGTGCTCAATTGAGTGGTTTTTATCAACTCTTTACCCATTTATTCATACTATTTGCATGGTTTTACATTTGCCTTCCTAATTATGTGCTTTGATTGAAAACATGCTTCTTTGGCCTTAAGTTCCCTATGTTTAATCCTATCTTATTACCATTAGATGCCTTGATATGTGTGTTAAGTGATTTCAGAGATTACAGGGCAGGAATGGCTCAGAGGATGGAAAGGAAGCATGCAAAAGTAGAAGGAATACAAGAAGTTGGAGAAATTGCTAAGCTGTCCAGCCTGACCTCTTCGCACTCAAACGGCTATAACTTTAGCTACAGAGATCCAAACAATGCGGTTCCAGTTGCTTTGAAAAGCTAACGTCCGAGGCTTCGATTTGATATATAATATGCCATAGTTTTCCTGATGCTAGGCGACGCAGTCACGTGATCCACGCGGATGCATCGCAGTGGCAAAAAATCAGCGTGGCAGATTTCTTCTCCAGTGATTTCTGGGCTGTTTTCGACCTAGTTTGCGGCCCAAAAAATACAGATTAGAGGCTATAAAGTGAGGAAATGCATCCATTCATAAAGAAGCTTTTCACATTCACAATTAGGAGTAGATGTAGTTTTTAGAGAGAGATTCTCTCCTCTCTCTTAGGATTAGGATTTAGGATTTCTCTTAGTTTTAGGAGTGACTCTCAATCCCAGGTTCAATGTTCTTCAATTTATATTTCTCTTCTACTTTTAGATACTCTAATACTTTTATTTGTTAAATACTTATGTTGCCCATTTGATTCATAAATCTTTCATGTTAGATTGGATTGCTTTTATTAATATAATTTAAGGTATTTCAGACTTATGATTGCTCTCTTTAATTTATTAATGCTCTTTGTTTATCCAAATTATTTTCATTCAAGTAGACTTTTTTTCCCTTTTGGCTTTGGTTGAGTCATTGGAGACACTTGAGTTATCAAACTCATTGTTGATTGAAAATTGGATTTCTTCATTTCATTAATTCAAGTTCCAATAACTCTAGCCTTTCCCAAGGAAAGACTAGGACCTGAGGAATAAAAATTAATTCATCTACTTAACTTACCTTCATAGTTAGAGGTTAACAAAGTGGAAAAAAAATCTAATTCTCATTACAATTGATAAGGATAACCAGGATAGGACTTCCAGTTCTCATACCTTGCCAAGAGTTTATTTTACAGTTATTTATTTATTTTTATTGCTTTGAAAATATACCTGTGCCCATTGCTCAAACTCCAAAACCCCAATTTATAAACTCATATCCAATAATAAGAACATACCTCCCTGCAATTCCTTGAGAAGACGACCCGAGGTTTAAATACTCGGTTATCAATTTTAAAAAGGGGTTTGTTACTTGTGACAACCAAAATGTTTGTACGAAGGGATTTCTGTTGGTTTAGAGACTATATCTACAACGCGACTATTTTTATAAAATTCTTTACTGGCAAAAATCCTAACGTCACCCAAACGTCAAAAATTTCACAGAAAAGCATAATTTGTTGGGGCATCTCATCCCTCCTGGATATATTACCAAATTTTTGGCATGGAAAACAAGATCTACAAAATTCAGCAGTGTCTCTAAAAAGTGTAGGCCACCAGAATCCACAGTCTAAGATTTTTCTAGCTGTTCTTTGAGGGCCAAAATGTCCTCCACTCTCAGATGAGTGACATGCCTCTAAGATGGGCTGGAATTCTGATTGAGGCACACACCGTCTAATTACCTGGTCAACGCCACATCTCCATAAATATGGGTCATCCCATATAATATTTAGACTCACTTTTCAGCTTGTCTCTTTGATGCTTGGAAAAGTTTGGAGAAAAAGTGCGGCTAACTAGATAATTAGCTACAGGTGCATACCAAGGGACTACCTCGGATACTGCTTGCAGGTTATCAAATGGGAAATTATCAGCTATAAGAGTGGGGTCATCTGAAATGTGTTCAAGGTGACTCAAGTGGTCTGCCACTAAATTCTAGTTACCACTCCTATCCTTAATTTCTAAATCAAATTTTTGTAATAGCAGTATCCAACGTATAAGCCTTGGTTTGGACTTCTTTTTAGCTAATAGATACTTTAGAGCTGCGTGGTCTGAGTACACTACTACCTTCGTACCAAGTAAATAGGCTCGGAATTTATCCAGAGCAAAAATAATCGCAAGAAGCTCTTTCTCAGTAGTAGTGTAATTGGACTGTGTTGCATCTAGAGTTTTAGACGCATAAGCAATAACAAAAGGATTCTTGCCTTCACGTTGAGCCAATGCTGCTCCTACTGCATGGTTGGAAGCGTCGCACATTATTTCGAATGGCTGGCTCCAGCCTGGTCCTCTCACAATTGGAGCTTGAGTCAGGGCGGTTTTCAGCTTATCAAATGCTCGTTTGCAATCTTCACTGAACTCGAACTCAATATCCTTCTGCAGTAGTCTGGATAAGGGGAGGGCTACCTTACTGAAGTCCTTAATGAATCTCCTGTAAAAACCTGTATGGCCAAGGAACGAGCGGACTTCCCTCACAGAAGAGGGGTAAGGTAAACTAGAAATAACATCCACCTTTGCTGGATCTACAGAAATGCCAGTATTAGACACAACATGTCTGAGTACAATCCCTTGTTTAACCATAAAGTGACATTTTTCAAAATTTAATACAAGGTTTGTACTGACACATCTACCTAATACTCTAGATAATCCATCTAAGCAAAGGCTAAAGGAATCGCCATAAACACTAAAATCATCCATAAAAACTTCCATACAGTCCTCAAGAAGATCAGAGAAAAGACTAATCATGCACCTTTGGAAGGTAGCTGGTGCATTGCACAAGCCAAAGAGCATTCTCTTGTAAGCATAAGTCCCAAAAGGACATGTAAAAGTAGTCTTTTCCTGATCCTCAGGAGCTATATGAATCTGGAAATAACCTCTGTAACCATCTAAAAAATAATAATGTGATTTACCTGACAGGCGATCCAGCATTTGATCAATGAATGGAAGAGGATAGTGATCCTTACGGGTTGCTTGGTTGAGGCGTTTGTAGTCAATGCAGACCCTCCAAGCGTTCTGTACTCTGGTTGCTATGAGCTCTCCATGCTCATTTTTCACTGTAGTGACTCCAGACTTCTTTGGCACTACTTGTACTGGGCTTACCCATTCACTGTCTAAGATGGGATAGATGATATCTGCCTCCAGTAGTCTGGTCACTTCCTTTTTGACAACCTCTAAGATAGTGGGGTTCAGTCTTCTTTGGGGTTGACGAACGGGCCTTGCTCCCTCTTCTAAAAATATTCTGTGCTCACATACTTGAGGGTTGATGCCTACTATATCTGCCAAACTCCACCCAATTGCCTTCTTGTGCTTCCTCAGCACACTAAGTAACTGCTCTTCTTGTTGAGAAGTGAGTTCCCTTGCAATGATAACTGGACACTGTTGCTTGTCCTCAAGGTAAGCATATTTGAGGTGTGGAGGAAGGGGTTTCAAGTCTAACTTCTGATCATGGTCAGGCTCTGGGTTGTCTGGAGCTGGTAACAATGGTAAAGCACTAGCATTGTCCTCTGAGAATGTCCCCACACTTGGACCTTGTCCTGTGTGCTTCTCCTCTAATTCCTCCTGGTGAACTTCAACTACAGTTTCATCTATGATGTCACACTGGAAGATAGAATGATCTTCTGGAGGGTGCTTCATAACTCCATTCAGGATGAAACTTACTAATCGGCCATCTATTTCAAAAGAGTATGTTCCTGAAAAAGCATCCAATTTGAACTTTGATGTCTTCAGGAAAGGTCTTCCAAGTAGGATTGATGATGGCTTCTCTGAGTCATTTTGGGGCATCTCCAGAATATAAAAATCAGTGGGGAATGTGAGTCCCTTAATGCCCACTAATACATCTTCAGCAACTCCAACCACTGTAATAATGCTTTTATCTGCTAACACAAAATGAGCTGCCGACCTTTTTAAGGGAGGGAGCCTCAAAATATCATATATAGACAAAGGCATTATACTCACACATGCTCCTAAATCACACATGCAGTCAGAAATTATCACACCACCAATAGTACAATTAACTATA